>NW_026880710.1:0-32434 GCF_032173495.1 Musca vetustissima | reverse complement strand
AAGGACATATAGGGACTTTGGTGTATCATTTACATAAAATCGGACGAATATATATATATGGGAGCTATATCTTAATCTTACTTGATTTTCACGAAACAGCATACATTATTCTAAACTTAATTCCGTACGCTATGCCAAATTTCGTGCAAATCGAATCATATATAGGGACTTTGGCGCATCATTTATATAAAATCGGACGAAACTATATACGGGAGCTATGTCTAAATCTGAACAGATTTTAACGAAACTTAGCACACATCATTCTGGACTTAATTTCGTACGTTATGCCAAATTTCGTGCAAATTGAAAGACATATAGGAACTTTGGTGCCCCATTTACCTTAAATCGGACGAAAATATATATGGGAGCTATATCTTAATCTGACCCGATTTTTTCGAAACTTGACACACATCATTCTCGACCTAATTCAGTATGCTGTGCCAAATTTCGTGCAAATCGGGGCACCATTTACATAAAAAAAATCGGAAACTATATACGGGAGCTATATCTAAATCAGAACCGATTTTCACGAAACTTAGCACACATCATTCAATACTCAATTCAAAATCCTATGCAAAATTTCGTGTAAATCGAAAGCCATATGGGGACTTTAGTGCCCATTTACCTTAAATCGGACGAAACTATATACGGGAGCTATATCTAAATCTGAACCGATTTTCACGAAACTTAGCACATATCATTCTGGACCTAATTCAGTACGCTGTGCAAAATTTCGTGCAAATCGAAAGATATATAGGGACTTTGGCGTATCATTTAGATAAAATCGGACGAAACTCTATACGGGAGCTATATCTAAATCTGACCCGATTTTTCAATAGGGTTCGTCTTTGGGCCAAATAAGTGACTTGTACCAAATTTCATTCAAATCGGATGGTAAATGCGACCTGTACTTTGTTTAAAATTTAAGATCTACAGACGCACAGACGGACGGACGGACTTTCATAAATTGATTCAGAAAGTGATTCTATGCATATACTTAAAAGTAACCATGGGTCTATCTCGTTTCCTGTTGCCTGTTACAAACATATGCACAAAGACATAATACCCTGTACCACAGTGTGGTGAAGGGTATAAAAATCAGAATAACAGGAAATATCACTCTTGGGGTCCTGAGAATTTTTTCTATAGAAAAAAATATAAGTCCTGGGGTCTTGAGAAATTTTTTAATAGAAAAAATATCCGTGCTGGTGTCCTAAGATATTTTTTCTATAGAAAAAAAACTATCAGTCCTGGGGTTCTTATTTTTTTTATAGAAAATTTTTTCTGTTGGAAAAAAATATCAATCCTGTGTTTCTATAGAACAATCTACTACTCAAAAAATATTTTTAAAAAAATCCACGCCTATGTTAGCTACCCAAAAAAAAAAAATTAGTTTTAAAAATCGAAGTCTTTGGATTACTATCAGTCCTGCGGTCCTGAGAATGTTTGCTGCAGCAAAAAATCTTAGGACCCCAGGACTGATATTTTTTCTACAGAAAAAAAAAACTTAGGAAAAAATGTTTAGACATTTTTTTAGCCTCTTAAATGTTCCCGCGTTCGTTCCACCCTAATCCACCCAAACCGACAAAAATAACCTTCCCCTATAAAAACGAAATTCCACCTGGCCATATTGAAATGATATTGTTGACTTATTCCTTTTGACTCCTTGGTGGGGAGGGGGGCAAGCAACAAGCCTCCACCGATAAAAAAATACGCCGCTCAAAATAAAAAACGTAATGAAACGAAATATTTGGAATTTGAATATTTATTTCATTATTATCGTTCGCATTCGGCCGAATTCGTCTTATTGGTAACAGCTAAGCGGATATTTGCTGAACGATGACCAATACCAATTCACGAACGTATATAAGGAAACTCGGATAATTTGTGACATGTGTATTAGCGTGACTGTATACGAGAGTGAGTGTGTGTGTGTGCATTTGTTTGAGTGGACGAATGTCCTTCATATCGAGGGGTCTATTTTTTTAAATAAAAGGGAATTTAATTTATGGCCTTTATTGGGTTTTTAGTTATAACAACAGGGAGTAATTAATGGCTATTTTGACATTACGTGGCCGTGGTCGGCTCTATAGGCGAGTGAGGTGTAAATAAATAAGGTGACTTTGTGTTTTGTGCGTATGTATGTATACATACCTATGTATTTGTATTAACTCCTCAAGTTGATTTCCATTAAAATTGGTAATACGCTTAGTAACCGCCATTAACATATGAGGTCAATAAGGTATTATTATTCCGACACATGAATGACAGCCCAGGAGAGAGTTAACTTCCTCAGCTGTTAATTGCTAGCCAAGGTCTTTAGGTGAGAAATTGTTTCTCTTATTTTTTATTCGTATAAGGAAATGGATGTCTGAAGAAAATTTGTGCTTAAAAAATATATTTAAAAAATCTACGCCTAGGTTAGCAACTCAAAAAAAAAAAAAAAATATTTTAAAAAATCCACGCCTAGCTTACTTACTTTGTTGGATTGTGACAGAACTTTTGTTCACTATTCTTCTTCGAATTTTAAAACTGATGTCACTCGTTTTGTTTATGGCGGTACAAGTTCCACAGTTGGTCCGAATGTACTGGACGTTTTGCGCGTCGATACCATCAGTTTGGTCTTCTCGCCGATTACTGCCAGACCCTTTTTGCCATATACACTTTGGCAGACTCCTTCCTAATTTGTACAAAGGTGGCTGTTACCGCTCTCAATGTTCGACCCTATGCAACCTATGCTAAATTTAATTTCAATCGGGCAGATTTTGAATCGTTTGCGTACAATGTGACAAATTTATGGAAATCGATTTATAGCAAACTTGATACACGCTACTCAGTATGCCAGACTGTTAAAAATATTTCGTGTCTATCGGACAAACATTAGGAGTTTGCACCATTTACCTAAAATCGGACGAAAATATATATGGGAGCTATATATAAATCAGAACCGATTTTCACGAAACTTAACACTCATCACTCTAGACTTAATTCAGTACCTTATGCCAAATTTCGTGCAAATCGAGGGATATATGGGGACTTTGGTGTACTATTTACATAAAATCGGACGAAAATATATATGGGAGCTATATCTATATCTCAACCGATTTTCACGAAACTTAACACACATCATTCTATAGCTTATGCAGTACGCTATGCCAACTTGGGTGCAAATCGAAAGATATGTAGGTACTTTGGTGCATCATTTACCTTAAATCGGACGAAAATACATATGGGAGCTATATAGAAATCTGAACCGATTTTCACGAAACTTAACACACATCACTCTAGACTTTATTTAGTATACTATGCCAAATTTCGTGTAAATCGAAAGATATATAGAGACTTTGGTGCACTATTTACATAAAATCGGACGAAAATATATACGGGAGCTGTATCTAAATCAGGACTGATTTCCAGGAAACTTAGCTCAAATCATTCTAGGCTTAATTCAGTACGCTGTGCCAAATTTCGTGCAAATCGAAAGATATATAGGGACTTTGATCCCCCATTTTCATTAAATCGGACGAAAATATATATGGGAGCTATATATAAATCAGAACCGATTTTCACGAAACTTAACACACATCATTCTATTCTTAATTCAGTACGCTGTGCCAAATTTCGTGCAAATCGAGAGATATATAGGGACTTTGGTGCACTATTTATCTAAAATCGGACGAAAATATACATGGGAGCTTTATCTAAATCTGAACCGATTTTCACGATACTTGACACACATCATTCTAGACTTATTTCAGTACACTATGCAAAATTTCGTGCAAATCCATAGATAGATAGGGACTTTGATGCACCATTTACCTTAAATCGGACGAAAATGTATATGGGAGCTATATCTATATCTGAACGGATTTTCACAAAACTTGGCAGACATCATTTCAGGCTCAATTCAGTACGTTATGCCAAATTTCGTGCAAATCGAATGATATATAGAAACTTTGTTGCACCAATTACATAAAATCGGACGAAACTATATATGGGAGCTATATATAAATCTGAACCGATTTTCTCGAAACTTAGCACACATACTTCTAGGTTTAATTTAGTACGCTATGCCAAATTTCGTGCAAATCGGAAGATATGTAGGGACTTTGGTGTACCATTTACCCTAAATCGGATGAAAATACATATGGGAGCTATATATAAATCTGAACCGATTTTTACCAATTTCAATATGGTTCATCCTTGGGCCATATAAGATTTGTGCAAAATTGCATCCAATTCGAATTATAAGTGCGACCTGTACTTTGTTTACAATTTAACATGGACAGACGGACATGCATTTATCGACTCAGAAAATGATTCTGTGCCTATTCTCAAAAGGAACCATGGGTCTATCTCGATTATTTTTGCCTGTTACAAACATATGCACAATGACATAATACCCTGTGAAGGGTATAAAATCCACTCTTTTGGTAGCTACCCAAAAAAAAAATATTTTTAAAAAATCCAAGCCGTGTATAGAGCCCCCAAAAATATATTTTTAAAAAACCCACGCCTATTTTTGCTATTCGAAAAAAGAGTTTTCAAAAATCCTCGCCCAAGCATAGACCCTGGCCTGAAATTTTATTTCATCTCTGTTCTACGAAAATTTCTCTTCACTCATCCATCAAAACTCCCCATTCAGTGGTCCTAAATTTCCTTCATCCCCTACCTCTCCCCCCTGACATACTTACATATGTATGTGATCTGTAATGATTAACGAACATCATCAAACCGTCAACGCCACAGACAGTTCATCAACATTCAATAACAAACATATTGTCATAAATTTTTCATATAGTTTTTACATGTTTAATAAAAAAAGCAAAAACAACAACAACAACAAGGGTTAGGAGGGGGTGGTTATTACATATTATTCTTTGTCGTATATATTTTTGTTTTTTGACAACATTATATTTCGAACTTACACGAATATTTAAGGTGAAAAATGTTAAAATTTCGATAGGTTGACAGATGACATATCAAAACGGCAGTAACGTTAACAGACCTACCAAAAAAAAAAAAAAAAAAAAAAATACAACGGGGAATGACATTTGAATACACTCGTCAGTCAGTCAGTCAAACAGCCAGTCAGTCATTTAGTCATTCGCCCATTCATCCAACATATGTATGTAGATTGAGATGGATGTATGGGATATGCAGATATTCCAATTTACAGCTGGTTGGGAATTTTGTTTTGCCTTCTGCAGGGCCCAGAACAAAAACAGCAAAACTTTGGTTATGGGGATTGTATCGCGTGTAGTTAACGAATTAACGAATATTTTTTTTTGGTGTATTGAGGGTAAACTTTAATAGATCAACAACATTTGACTTCGCATATGTGTGGTTTTGTGATATGACTTTTTTTATCAAATAACAGGAAAAAAATATAGAATTTTATTTTATGGGGAAACGAAGAGGGGTGGGGGGAATTTGTGTATTCGGTTTTGTGACCAAATGTTTATGGTTAATTAATAATGCTTACAGTTAGTTATTAACATAAACTGATAAGTATTTAATAACAGAAAATAAGAAAAAAATGAGGTTAAACTCGACCAGGAAGAATAAAAATAATTTTTTGAGTGGCTAACATAGGCGTGGATTTTTAAAAAAAAATGGAGTAGCTACCAAAGCGAGGATTTTTATAACCTTCACCACACTGTGGTACAGGGTACTACGTCTTTGTAACAGGCAAAAGGAAATGAGATAGACCTATGGTTCCTTTTGAGAATATGCATAGAATCACTTTCTGAGTCGATTTGCGCACGTCCGTCTGTCTGTCCATGCTAAATTGTAAACAAAGTACAGGTCGCATTTTTGATTCGAATTGAATGAAATTCGGTATAACTCACTTATTTGGCCCAAGGACGAACCATATTGGAATTGAAGAAAATCGGTTCAGACTTAGATATAGCTCCCGTATATCGATCCGTCCGATTTAAGGTAAATGGGACACCAAACTCCCTATATATCTTTCGATTTGCACGAAATTTTGCATAGGATACTGAATTAAGTATATAACCATGTGTGTCAAGTTTCGAGAAAATCGGGTCAGATTTAGATATAGCTCCCATATATAGTTTCGTCCGATTTAATGGAAATGGTGCCCCAAAGACCCTATATATCTTACATGAAATTTGGCATAGGGTACTGAATTGAGTCTAGAATAACGTGTGTTAAGTATCGAGTAAATCGGTTCAGATTTATATATAGCTCCCATATATATTTCATGAAAATCGGTTCAGATTTAGATATAGCTGCCATATATATTTTCATCCGATTTTAGGTAAATGGTGCACCAAAGTCCATATATTTCCTTCGATTTGCACGAAATTTGGCATGGCGTACTGAATTGAGTCTAGAATACTGTGTGGTAAGTTTCGAAAAAAATCGTTTCAGATTTCGATATTGCTCCCACATATACATACAGGGTGAGATAAAAAAACTGCAACAAAGTTAAGCGCCATAATTTTTACACGTTCTTTTTTTAATTTTATTGAATGAAAGCAAAAATTTCGGAACTTGCGTCAAATTTTAGAATAAGTTTAGATTTGTTCGAATTAGTCACCTTTGGCGCGAATTATGGCTTTCAAACGGTCAATGAAACCATCACACGCTGTCCGATTGTTGTTCTGCGGTATTTTGGACCATTCCCGGCGAAGCTCTTGCTTGAGGTGATCGAAACTTTGGTATTTTTTAGTGTCAACCTTGCTTCCTAAAATACTCCAGACATAATAGTCCCAACGGATTGGTATCAGGAGATGTTGGTGGCCATTGTGCGCTTGAAATGAAGCGAGGAACCTTATTTTTTATAACCATTCTTTGGTGGCGCGTCCACCATCGCACTCAGGATGGTCCTGTTGGAATGTCCAAGGTCTGCGGCCAAAATGTTTGCGTGCCCAAGGCTTTAATACACCCACCAGAATATTTTCGCGATGGTCCTGTTAGAATGTCCAAGGTCTGCGGGCAAAATGTTTGCGTGCCCAAGGCTTTAATACACCCTCCAGAATATTTTCGCGATAATATTTAGCATTCTGATGATGTTCGATTAATACAAGCGAAGAGCTAACATCGGCTGTTATGGCGGCCCACACCATTACCATGGCCGGCGCTTGAGTTTTGGTGGCCAACGGAAGGTTTACATTTTCAGCTGACCTCTTTGGCAAGTAAACACGATAATTTTGTTTGATTACAAACTGCTAGACAACAAATGTTTTCTAATCGAAGAAAACCAAATTCGCCAGTTCACCACTTTCGGCTATGCTCTTTAGCTCTTTGCAGTCTATTTTCTTTCTGTCCAATCGCGAATAACTTTTTTTGTGGAAAATTCTTATCAAAAATGCTTTGTACGCTTGTAAACAATATAATGAGCTGTCACTGGAAAAATGTTAACAGCTTTCGGATGAGTGGCTTAGAAATGACAGCAGTCTGAAGTTGGTTGCAGGTTTTTCCATCTCACCCTGTATATATTCGTCCGATTTTACGTAAGTGGTGGTGCACCAAACTCCTAATGTTAGCTTCCATATGTATTTCGTACGGGTGTCTGATTGAAGTTACATTTCTAACACCGAACAGCGTGTATCGATTTTGCTATAAATCGTTTTCCACAAATCTGCCCCAGGGTGTTACCTGCTCGAATGAAATTAAATTTATCATAGGTTGTAGAAAGACATGAGTATGTTTCTTCGAGGGAATATTGACATACAATTGTAAGGATAGAATATACCCTAATTGGTGAAGGGTATCATATAGTCGGCCCTGGTCCAACTTTACTACTTTCCTTACTAATTTAAAAGTATTTTTTTTGGGGCTCTATACAAGGCGTGGATTTTTTTCAAAATATATTTTTTCTAGTTTTCTAGATTAGTGTGAGAATCTTCTGCCTGTCAAAAAACAAGACTTCAATTTATTAGTTTTTTAGAAGTTTTTTTCTTCTTAAGTGGTACCTTCTTCTTCGCCTCCTTAGAAATTCCGCAATGCTTTTTTTTATTAAATTTTTCCCTCCGTTAAAAAATAGATAATCGTTATTAAAATGCTTAATATTTTTATGCTTGTTAAAATCTATAAAAAAACTACATTTGGTCAGGAATGCGGGGAAGACCCGCATATTCGGCAGGAAGGCATCTTAAAAAAATGAAAAAAAAACACGAACCTTAATCAATAAAGAATTATAACACACACTCACACACTTACACACTCACATTACACACGATTATTAAAGGCAATTACTAATCGATGGGAAGTTCGTTGGTTGGGGATAGAGAGGGAAGGAAGTAGTGTGTGTGTATGTTTTTGTAAAAAAAATAATAAAAAAACTGAACCCAAATCGAAATTATTTACGGGAAAATTTTTTTTTGTTGATGACCTCTACATCATTAACTAATGATAGATTTCCTATTAGCGTTAATGAGTAATTAAATAAAATATTTTCTTCGAGTAGAAACGAACTTCCGAGTGACAATAAAATTTTCAAAAAAAAAAAATATGGAATTTTCTTCAAGAGGAAAAAAACGAAGTTCCCACAAACTTGATTTAAAAAGGTTGCTAGTTAATTTAACACACTAACAACACTATCAGATGTCTAGAGAGAGATAGAAAAATTACTACACCGGCCATACCTCATGTATGGTATTTATACCCTTCACCACACTGTGGTGCAGGGTATTATGTCTTTGTGCATATGTTTGTAACAGGCAAAAATAATCGAGATAGACCCATGGTTCCTTTTGAGAATATGCATAGAATCACTTTCTGAATCGATTTATGCATGTCCGTCCGTCCGTTTGTTGGTGTTAAATTGTAAACAAAGTACAGGTCGCATTTATGATCCGAATTGGATGAAATTTGGCATAGGTCACTTATTCGGCCCAAGGACGAACCCTATTGAAATTAGGAAAAATCGGTTCAGATTTAGATATAGCTCCAATATATATTTTCATCCGATTTTTTGTAAATGGTGCACCAAAGTCCCTATATATATTTCGATTTGCACGAAATGTGGCAGAGCGTAATGAATTAGGTCGAGAATGATGTGCGTTAAGTTTCATGAAAATCGGTTCAGATTTAGATATAGCTCCCATATATAGTTTCGTCTGATTTAAGGTAAATGGTGCCCCAAAGTCCCTATATATCTTTCGATTTGCACGAAATTTGGCACAGCGTGCTGAATTAAGACTAGAATGATGTCTGCCAAGTATCGAGAAAATCGGTCCAGATTTAGATATAGCTCCCATATATATTTCAGTTCGATTTAAAACAAATGGTGCACCAAAATCCCCATATATCTTTCGATTTGCACGAAATTCGGCATATCGTACTGAATTAAACCTAGAGTGATGTCTGCCAAGTTTCGAGAAAATCGGCCCAGATTTAGATATAGCTCCCATATATAGTTTCGTCCGATTTCATGTAAATGGTGCCCCAAAGTCCCTATATATCATTCGATTTGCACGAAATTTGGCATATCGTACTGAATTAAGCCTAGAGTGATGTCTGCTAAGTTTCGTAGAAATCGGTCCAGATTTAGATATAGTTCCCACATATAATTTTGTCCGATTTCATATAAATGGTGCACCAAAGTCCCTATATATCTTTCGATTTGCACGAAATTTGGCATATCGTACTGAATTAAGCCTAGAGTGATGTCTGCTAAGTTTCGTAGAAATCGGTCCAGATTTAGATATAGCTCCCATATATAGTTTCGTCCGATTTCATGTAAGTGGTGCCCCAAGTTCCCTATATATCATTCGATTTACGCGAAATTTGGCATAACGTACTGAATTGAGCCTAGAGTGATGTCTGCCAAGTTTCGTGGAAATCGATCCAGATTTAGATATAGCTCTCTTACAAAATTGAGCGTAGAATTGAGTAGTTACGTTTTCTAGAAGCACAGACATAGCCCAACGGGTGACCTATTTATATTTGTTTGAAGTCGATTTACATACTTTATGGATAGATCTAGGTAGATTCACATTTAGATAAATATCACATTAAACATTAATAGTCCTGTTTAATATACCCATAGTAGTGAAGGGTATCATATAGTCGGCCCCGTCCGACTTTACTACTTTCCTTACTGGTTTTGGATTTTTTTCAATTCAAAATCTCAACATTTTTTCCATTGTCTTTACAAAACGGAAGTTTACCTTGACTGAGATGAAAAAAAAATTACAAAAATCATCTTCTATCACCAGTCTAACAGGTGAAAATCTCACTTTGAAGCTCCCACCCCCCTCCCCCTCTCTCCCTTTTTTACTTCAACCCGAAAGAAAGTAACTAATTTGAAAAATTTTTGACCTTACAAGAAAATGCCTTAGAAATATAACAACGTTTGTATACAATAAAAACAAATTTAATTCCAAAAACAAAAGACGCAACAACAACAACAACAGAAACAACTACAACGAAATTGTAGAGCAACAAAAATTCACACTTGAATTGCGGTTAAAAAAGAATGTTAAAGTAAAGTAGAGTAATGTGTTCGGATTTAGTTACTACCACTAACACTACCAACAACAGCAACAGCAACAACACCAACAATAGTTTTATATTGTTTTCCTACTTTAAAAACAAACCTATACAAATAATACCCACATAAATATATAATCTAGACTGACATACAAAAAAAAAAAAAAAAAAAAACATTATGTCTAGTGGTTTTCATTTAAATGTTATGTTTTTTTCTGAAGAAAAAAAAAACGATAGATTTTTTTTAACAATTAATACCAACCAACACCACCAACTCTTGACAACCACATCCGGTGGGAAACTAAAGAAAAATAAAATACCAATTTGTGAAAATTAAATAAATCTAAAGTTAATGAAAATATTTTTAAACCAGTAAGGAAAGTAGTAAAGTCGGGCCGACTATATGATACCCTTCACCACTTTGGGTATATTCTATATATGTATCCTTACAATTGTATGTCAATATTCCCTCGAAGGAACATACTCATGTCTTTCTGCAACCTATGATAAATTTAATTTCATTCGGGCAGATTATACCCTGGGATAGATATATATTGAAAACGATTTATAGCAAAATCGAAACACGATATTCGGTGTTAAAAATTTAATTTTAATCAGACACCCGTACGAAATACATATGGAAGCTAAGATTAGCAGTTTGGTGCACCACTTATGTAAAATCGGACGAATATATACAGAGTGAGATGAAAAACCTGTAACCAACTTCAGACAGCTGTTATTTCTAAGCCACTCATTCGAAAGCTGTTAAAATTTTTCGAGTGACAGCTCATTATATTGTTTACATGCGTACAAAAGCATTTTTGGTAAGAATTTTCCAGAAAAAAATTATTCGTGATGGAACAGAAAAAAACCAGTAAGGAAAGTAGTAAAGTCGGACGGGGCCGACTCTAGGATACCCTTCACCACTATGGGTACATTAAACAGGACTATTAACATGAAATTGGATGAAATAAAATATGTGATATTTATCTAAATGTGAATCTACCTATATATCCATAAGTTATATAAATCGACGTCAATCAAATATAAATAGGTTATCTGTTGGGCTATGTCTGTACTTCTAGAAAACGCAACTACGTAATTCTATGCTCAATTTTGTACGTTGTGCAAAATTTGATGTCAATCTGACTAACATGAGGAGTATGATGCCCAATTTGCTTGATATCGGGCGAAAAAATATATGTAAGCTATATCCTCATATTAAGCGATTTCAAACAAACTTGTCACAGGTTAGGTTATACTAACTTTAGAACGTTTTGTTCCTATTGGTTCCTTGGTGCGTCAATTACATAAAATCAATCTATAATAAAATGGAGCTATATCTAAATCTGGACCGATTTTCACGAAACAAGGCAGACATCACTCTAGGCTCAATTCAGTACGTTATGCCAAATTTCGTGCAAATCGAAAGATATATAGCGACTTTGGTGAACCATTTACATGAAATCGGACGAAACTATATGTGGGAGCTATATAGAAATATGGACCGATTTTATCGAAACTTGGCAGACATCACTCTAGGCTCAATTCAGTACGTTGTGCAAAATTTCGGGCAAATCGAAAGATATATATGGATGTTGGTGCACAATTTACATGAAATCGGACGAAACTATATATGGGAGCTATATCTAAATCTGGACTGATTTTCACGAAACTTGGCAGACATAACTCTAGGCTCAATTCAGTACGTTATGCCAAATTTCGTGCAAATCGAAAGATATATATGGATTTTGGTCACAATTTACATGAAATCGGACGAAACTATATATGGTAGCTATATCTAAATCTTGACCGATTTTCACGGAGCTTGGCAGACATCATTCTAGACCTAAATGATTAGGCTGTACCAAATTTCGTGCTAATCGAAAGATATATAGGGACTTTGGGGCCCCATTTACATTAAATCGGACGAAACTATATATGTGAGCTATATCTAAATCGGGACCGATTTTCATGAAACTTGGCAGACATCATTCTAGGCCCAATTAAGTACGTTATGCCAAATTTCGTGCAAATCGAAGGATATATAGGGACTTTGGGGCACCATTTACATGAAATCGGACGAAACTATATATGGGAGCTATATCTAAATCTGGACCGATTTTCACGAAACTTGGCAGACATCATTCTAGACCTAAATGATTAGGCTGTACTAAATTTCGTGCAAATCGAAAGTTATATAGGGACTGTTTACATTAAATCGGTTAAATATATATATGGGAGCTATATCTAAATCTGAACCGATTTTTCCCAATTTCAATAGGGTTCGTCCTTGGGCCAAATAAGTGACCTATGCCAAATTTCATCCAATTCGGATCATAAATGCGACCTGTACATTGTTTACAATTTAACATGGACAGACGGATGGACGGACGGACGGACGGACAGACGGACATGCGTAAATCGACTCAGAAAGTGATTCTATGCATATTCTCAAAAGGAACCATGGGTCTATCTCGATTATTTTTGCCTGTTACAAACATATGCACAAAGACATAATACCCTGTACCACAGTGTGGTGAAGGGTATAAATAGACTGAAAAGAGCTAAAGACCATGGCCGAAAGGGGGGAACTGTCGAATTTGATTTTCTTCGATGAGAAAACATTCGTTGTTCAGTAGTTTGTAAACAAACAAAATTATCGTATTTACTTGCCAAAGAGGTCAGCTGGAAATGTGAAGCTTCGGTTGGCCATCAAAACTCAAGCGCCGGCCATGGTGATGATGTGGGCCGCCATAACAGCCGATGGTAGCTCTTCGCTCGTATTAATCGAACATCATCAGAATAAATGCTTACTATTATCGCGAAAATATTCTGAAGGGTGTATTAAAGCCTTGGGCACGCATACATTTTGGCCGCAGACCTTGGACATTCCAACAGGTCCTTCCTGAGTGCGATGGTGGATGCGCCACCCAAGAATGGTTACAAAATGATGTTCCTCGCTTCATTTCCAGCGCACAATGGCCACCAACATCTCCTGATACCAATTCGTTGGACTATTGTGTCTGGTGTAATTTGGAAAGTAAGGTTGGCACTAAAAAATACCAAAGTGTCGATCACCTCAAGCAAGCGCTTCGCCGGGAATGGGCCAAAATACCACAGAACAACAATCGTCCGTTTGAAGGCTATAATTCGCGCCATAGGTGACCAATTCGAACATATCTAAACTTATTCTAAAATTTGACGCTATTTCCGACATTTTTGCTGTTATTCAATAAAATTTAAACAAGTGAATAAGCGTTAAGTTTGGCCGGGCCGAACTTTGGATACCCTCCACCATAGATATACTGACAGGTACTAGAAATGAAAATATAGGGAACATACCAAAAAGTGGACCTATACCGACATTTCTATGTAAACTATAATACAAATTTCAGAAATTTTTAATGGATAATTATAACCTCAGCCTTATGGCTAAGGAGGGTGAGAAAATTTATATTTCATCCAAACTTTGCCAATCTTTTCATTTCTTCCAAACTTAGTTCAAATTCGAAGATGGGGAATATCGGTCCACTCCTTCTGGTACCTCCCACACAGGGGCTAGGTTTAAATACGGGTTATAGTTCATATATAGTTCGTTATCGAACCTTACGTTACGTTTCTCTCGATATCCTCCACAGGTGATATAGTTACAACAGAGTCTTAGAACCAAACCCAAAAGCGGAACAAATTCCATAACTATTTTAATATAAAAAAGGGGGTTAAATGGGGACTACCCCAAAAAGGGGCTACATGTTAATAATTTTTTGTAGGGAAATTTTTTACCATAAACGACTACAAAATACAAAATTTCAGCGAATTCGGTTGAAAAACGTGCTCAAGAACCTAAAAATAGCGAAAATTGGGGGTACCCTTATATGGGGGCTACCAGAAAAATTGGACCTATATTTATAATTTTTGTTGGAGATATTTGGAACTCAATAAGAACCAAATGTACCAAATTTCAGCGAATTCGGTTGAAAAACGCGCTCAAGAACCCCAAAATACCGACATTTGGGGGGTACCCTTGTATGGGGGCTACCAGAAAAATTGGACCTATATTTATAATTTTTGATGGAGATATTTGGAACCCAATAAGAACCAAATGTGCCATATTTCAGCGAATTCGCTTGACAAACTCGCTCAAGAACCCCAAAATACCGACATTTGGGGGTACCCTTATATGGGGACTACCAGAAAAAATGGACCTATGTTTATAATTTTTAGTGGAGAGATTTGCTACCCAATAAGAACTCAAAGTACTAAATTACAGCCAATTCGGGTGAAAACTACGATTAAAACCCCCAAAATACTGAAAATTAGAGGGTACCGTTATATGGGGGCTACCAGAAAAAATGGACCTATATGCATAATTTTTTGTAGAGAAATTGAGAACCCAATAGCGACTCAATATACCAAATTTCAGCGAATTCGGTTGAAAAACGCGCTCAAGAACCCCAAAATACGGAAAATTTGGGGGTACCCTTATATGGGAGCCATGCCTAAACGTGGACCGATATATCCCATCTTCGAACTTGACCTGCCTGCAGACAAAAGACGACTCTATGCAAAATTTTGGCGCTCTATCTCAATTCGTTTAGACGCTAGAGTGATTACAACAGACAGACGGACAGACAGACAGACAGACGGACAGACGGACAGACGGACATGCTTAGATCGTCATAGAATTTTACGCTGATCAAGAATATATATACTTTATATGGTCGGAAATGATTATTTCGATGCGTTACAAACGGAAAAACAAAACTAATATACCCTCCATACTATGGTGGAGGGTATAAAAAAGTGTACAAAATATGGCGCTTGACTTTGTTGCAGTTTTTTATCTCACCCTGTATGTATATGTGGGAGCAATATCGAAATCTGAACCGATTTTTTGGAAACTTACTACATAGTATTCTAGACTCAATTCATTACGCTATACCATTTACACCATTTACCTAAAATCGGACGAAAATATATATGGGAGCTATATCTAAATCTGAACCGATTTTCACGAATGTTGGCAGACATCATTCCACGCTCAATTCAGTACGTTATGCCAAATTTCGTGCAAATCGAAGGAAATATAGGGACTTTGGTGCACCATTTACCTAAAATCGGACGAAAATATATATGGGAGCAATATCTAAATCTGAACCGATTTTCACGAAACTTTACACACGCCCGTATAGACCTAATTCATTACGCTATGCCAAATTTCGTGCAAATCGAAAGAGATATAGGGACTTTGGTGAACCATTTCGATTAAATCGGACGAAAATATATATGAGACCTATATCTAAATCTGAGCCGATTTTCACGAAACTTGAAACATTCCAGACTCAATTCGGAACACTATGCTAAATTTTGCGCAAATCGAAAGATATGTAGGGGCTTTGGTGCACAATTTACATAAAATCGGACAAAACTACATATGGGAGCTATATCGAAATCTGAACGGATTTTCACGACTTAATTGAGTACGCTATGCCAAATTTCGTGCAAATCGTAAGTTATATATGTACTTCGGTGCATCATTCGGACGAAAATATATATGGGAACTATATCAAAATCTGAACCGATTTTTCCCAATTTCAATAGGGTTCGTCCTTGGGCCAAATAAATGACTTGTGCCAAATTTCATTCAATTCGGATTATAAATGCGACCTGTAGTTTGTTTACAATTTAACACCAACAGACGGACATGCATAAATCGACACAGAAAGTGATTCTATGCATATTCTCAAAAGTAACTATGGGTCTATCTTGTTTCCTTTTTCGCCTGTTACAAACATATGCACAAAGACATAATACCCTGTACCACAGTGTGGTGAAGGGTATAAAAATCCAAGCATTTGGTAGCTACTCAAAAAAATATTTTTTAAAAAAATCACACCTATGGTAACTTCTGAAAAAAAAAATATTAAAACCCGTGAGCGGAGCAGTACAGTCGGACGGAGTCGACCATATGATACCCTACACAACTTCCATGAAAATCTAACTTTCTGTGGTTCTATATTCTGAGCTTGGGCAATATTTCACAATATTTGCACCCTCTTGACCGACTAGAGGTCAACAAATATTACTAATATTCAGCGCAACCGTTCTAATTACTTGTCCAGATTCCTTTCACCGTGGGTTCTATTGTGATGTTCGGCTTTCAATTGTGGCCTATATATCGACTCGCAAAAAAAAAAACAGAAATAAATTAAGTTTTCGGTCCACCTCATCCCAATATTATTATCTGATCATCATCGAAAATTATAGGCACTGCAAAAATAAAGTTTTTGGTCCATTTCATCCCCTAAATATTAACTGATATTTCCCAAAAACAATAGGGGTCTTCATTGATCAGAACCCATCATACATGCAAAATTTCGTGAAGATTGGCCCATAACGGTGGCCTGTATCGTGTTCAAAAATTATAATGGACAGACGGACGGACACACATGTCTAGATCGACTCAGCTAGTCGAGATATGTCCGTTATGCTTTATGGTGGGTCTGGGACCAATATTTCGCGGTGTTACAAACTTTTGGGGCTGCACAAAGCTATAATATCCTGACAACATAGTTGTTTAGGGTATAAAAATCCACGTCTAAGGTAAGACCCTGAAAAAATATTTTTAATAAATACGCGCCTGAGGTAAGACCCTGAAAAATATTTCTAAAAAAATCCACGCCTTAAATAAGATCCATGGAATGGTTAGAGCTCCCAAAAATATTTTTTTTTAATATACACGCCTGTGAGGCCGGTGTCAGATTTTGAAAAAAATATTGTCAAATAATCGCCGCCTATGTTTGCTACTTAAAAACAAAATATTTTTTGAATATCAATGCCCTGGTGGACCATTTTGGCCTTAAAAAATATTTTTCCTTTTACGAATTTCCCCATACAAATTGATTATCCTTTCCTTTTTTGTTAAATTTTTTTTCACAATTTCTTTTCCATCTGTGTGTTTCTTTTTAATTTATAATTCATTATTTATTACAAAAAAAAAAAAAAAAAAACAAAATCTATGACCTTAAATTTGTGTTGTTGTAATTTTTTGTTTTCCTTCCATTAGACCTCATTTTCCTTGTGTGTTATAATGAAGAAAAATATCCTTTTTGATTTTTTTTATATTTTTTTTTTTCCAGTAATTTTTTCAATTAATTTTTTTTCCGCCATCCTGCAAATGGTGAAAGGGGTGTTTTCTTGTTGCTCTCCACATCTTCGGGCGTATTTCTTTCAATACTTTATTGTCGTTTCGGGTGTTTTTTTTTTCTTCCTCTCCATAATTCCTTCTTCGTTGGATTTCGTATTCTCCTTTAAGCATTTATAATTTCTTGGCAATATTTAATTTAATTTCATTGTATCAAACACTGCAGTGCAGGGTGGGGGAGGTGCAGGGGGGGGAAATCCGAACATGTTTTTTGTTGTTCCTCCCCGCCATTCATATTTCTTAATCATAATTTTTCATTGTTATAAAACATGTTGATGACGTTGTTGTTGCTCCTGTTGTTGTTTTTGTTATTTTTCCATTATTAAAAATGTAAACATAAAAATTGGATTCTTTTTAAGGCCAAAGCAAAAGCAAAAAAAAAATGTGAAACGAAAACTTCCCCAAAAACACAGAAATCCGATAATAAACGAGGGAAAACAACACTGCAAGACATTGTTCGAAAAAAAACGAAAACCGAAACAAAACCTCCTTTGAAAATATAGCCGAAAAAAATACCAGCCAAAAATTCTGTTTCCATTCCCTGAAAAACAATCGATCCAAGGGTTTAACAAATAATTTTTTTTGTTACCCTTTTAAAAGTTTCCAGAATGTTGGTTTTCTCAACTCCTTACCACCCAGTCCTCCCCCCTGGGCCAACCATTGAAATTGCATTGGTTTGCCGGGAATATTTCCTGAAAAGGCGACGTTGTTGGCGTCTAATGGCTGGTGGCGGCCGCCGTTTAATCGTCTTCGATACGCTTTGGTTTCGTTTGCGATTAATAGCCCGAAGGAGGAAAAGGGTTTTATTTCAGCCCAACCAATATTGGCAACTTTTTTTTGGTACAAAAAAAAAAAAAAAAAAAAAACAAAAAATTGGGAAGTTAAGCCTTTATAGTTTAATTAAGGAAAAGTCAACATTTGGTTGTTAACAAATGTTGCCTTTTTGTTGGCAATTTTAAGGGACGGGAAATATCGACGGAATTTACCGTGGAAAAATAAAAAAAAAATAAAGCTAAATCATGCCATTTTAATATGGATTTTATTTAAGAAAAATTCCATCAATCATCAGTCATTCTAATATGTTTTACATATTAAAACAAGGTGACTGTTTACAACAGTGGCAGGCAAAATTGAAGGCCTTTTCAAAATATTTAAATAAATATGTTTTCGATATCAAATCAAGGCGGGATTTTTATACCCTACACAATTATGTTGTCAGGGTATTATTGCTTTGTGCAGCCCCAAGAGTTTGTAACGCGGCGAAATATTCATCCTAGACCTACCTTTAAGTATACCGATCGTCATATCTCGACGAGCTGAGTCGGTCTAGACATGTGTGTCCATCCGTCCGTTCGCCTGTCCATTATAATTTGTAAGCACGATACAGGCCACAGTTATGGAAGAATCTTCACGAAATTTTGCACGTTGGATGGGTTCTGGCCAATGAAGACCCCTATTGTAATAATCAATTAATATTTAGGGGATGAAATGGACCAACAACTTTATTTTTGTCTGATTTTCTGGTCGCTCCAGAGGCCGCAATTATGGTCCAAACATAGCGAATTTTTACATGGAGAAAGGAATCGGGCCATAGAATAAGCATGTCGGTTTTGATAAAGATCGGCCAATATTTAGTGGGTAAAATGGACCCTGTGTGAAAAATTACTAAATTAATATTCTATAGCGTATAAATTTACCCCTGAAGGACATAGACCCGAGAAGTTGATATTTTATCCAAGAGGAGTCGGTGACCTTTAAATTAATATCAATTATATTGTTGTATGTGCTCGGATGTGGGAGTTACAACTAAATATTTACAGGTATCTCCGTATTCGTATATTATTTAGTAACCCATTATCACTTTAGAGAGCGGAACTATACGCTGATCGCTTTAAAATGTTCCATGAGGTTCCAGTTATGGTCAAGGACAACGCCTATAATTTTCGGTGATGATCGGATAATCATATTGGAATGAAGTAGACCGAAAACTTAATCTTTTGTGTTATTTTCGAGTCGATCTATAGACCACAAATGAAAGCCGAACATCACAACAAACACTACGGTGAAGGGAATCTGGACAATATCTGTACTGAATACTCGTAATATTTGGAAAATATGTCAGTGCGAGAAAGAGGGCAAGAGTGCAAATATCACGAAATATTGCCCAGGCTCGGAATAAACATCCGCAGAAAATTTGAGTTCCGTGGTAGTTGTGTGGGGTATCGTATGGTCGGCTCCGTCCGACTATATTGCTCCGCTCACTGGTTTAAAAATATATATTTAAAAAAAATATATTTTTTTTGGGCTCCAAGCAAGGCGTGGATTTTTTAATAATATTTTTTGTGGGACGAAGCCTATTGAAATTGGGAAAATCGGTTCAGATTTAGATATAGCTCCCATATATATTTTCGTCCGATTTTAGGTAAATAGTCCTCCTAAGTCCCTATACATCCTTCGATTTGCACGAAATTTGGCATAGCGTACTGAATAAGGCCCAGAATGATGTGCGCTAATTTTCGTGAAAATCGATTCAGATTTAGATTTAGCTCCCATATATATTTTCGTCCGATTTTAGGTAAATAGTGCACCAAAGTCCCTATATATCCGAGGATTTGCACGAAATTTGGCATAACGTACTGAATTGAGCCTAGAGCGATGTCAGCTAAGTTTCGTGAAAATCGGCCCAGATGTAGATATATCTCCCAGATTTAACAGATTTAGATATAACTCCCATATATATATTCGTCCGATTTAATGTAAATGGTGAACCAAAGTCTCTATATATCTTGCGATTTGCCCGAAATGTGTCATAGTGTACCGAATTGGGTCTAGAATGATGTGTGGTATTTTTCGTGAAAATCGGTTCAGATTTAGATATAGCTCCCATATATATTTTCGTCCGATTTAAGGTAAATGGTGCACCAATGTACCTACATATCTTTCGCGTTGCACGAAGTTTGTCAAAGCGTACTAAATTAAGTCTAGAGTGATGTCTGCAAAGTTTCGTGAAGATCGGTCGAGATATAGAAAAAGCTCCCATATATAGTTTCGTCCGATTTTAGGTAAATAGTGCACTAAAGTCCATATATATCTTTTGATTTGCGCGAAATTTGGCATATCATACTGAATTAAGCCTAGAGTGATGTCGGTCAAGTTTCGTGAAAATCGATGCAGATTTACATATAGCTCCCATATATATTTTTGTCCGATTTAAGGAAAATGGTGCACCGAAGTCCCTAAATGCCTTTAGATTTGCACGAAATTTGGCACATCGTACTAAATTAAGAGTAGAATGATGTGTGTTAAGTTTCGTCAAATTAGGCTCAGAATTAGATATAGCTCCCATATATATTTTCGTCCGATTTTAGTAAATAGTGCACCAAAGGCCCTTTATATCTTTCAATTTATACGAAATTTTGCATAGGGTACTGAATTAGGTCCAAAATGATGTGTGCTAAGTTTTGTGAAAATCGGTTCTGATTTAGATATAGCTCAGATTTTAGGTAAATAGTGCACCAAAGTCCCTAAATATCTTTAGATTTGCACGAAATTTGACCCAGCGTGCAGAATTAAGCCCAAAATGATGTGTGCTAAGTTTCGTAAAAATCGGTTCAGATTCCATATAGGTCCCACATATACATATATATTCGTCCGTTCTGACATAACTGGTGCCCCAAACTCCTTATGTTTGCCCGATTAACACGAAATTTTGCACAACGTATCAAATTGGTGCAGATGCAGCCATAGCTTCCATATGTACTTCGAACGGATGTCCATAAAATTGTCCCATGGTACGCAGTTGGCTCTAAATCTGTCCGAATGAAATCCAATTTATCATAGGTTGCAGGAAGAGAACATTGACATGCAATTTTAAGGATACATATGTACAATATACCCAAAGTGGTGAAGGGTATCATATAGTCGGCCCATTCCGACTTTACTACTTTCCTTACTGGCTTAAAAATATTTTTTTGGAATCTCTCAAAACAAGGCATGGATTTTTTAATTTTTTTTTGAGATCTCACCAAGCTGTGGATTTTTTTACAAATATTTTGTTTCAAGTCACTGTATGTGTTTATATGCTTGTATGTGTGTATGTAAATCTAATCAATCAACCTAAAATTCAAATCAATCAAAAAGAATGTTGGGTAATTTTTTTTTTATTTTCATGTCAGAAGATATTTGAACGATTTTGTTTCATGTGTTGTGTATGTCTGTATGTGTCTAACCTGATTTCTGCCACCAGTCTTTGTTTTCCGGTGAGAGAGAGAGAGAGAACAAATTAAGATTACCTGTCATCTAACAGTTAACGGAAATAAAATTAGTTTTTCTCCTCCCCTCCCCCCAACAACCTCAATAGCGATACGAAAAATATTTCCGAAAAAAAAGAAAATCTGAAATTATTTTGGGATCGCGTGCAGATTAATTTCATTTCGAAAGGAAGTTAAAACTGGATATAAAGATATTGAGAGATTCTTGAATGGAATTTATATCCGTTTCTTAATTTTGGATTAGGGTAATCATTTAGTTTTAGTTGTTGTATTTGGAAAGTTTTTTTTTTTTTTGTTTCAGAAGAATAATATTTTGGTTTTATGGATAATGAAGGAAAGTTTTCTAATTGTCGAACAGGAAATCAAAGAAAAAAATTGTTATATGCCAGTCAAAATCGGAAACGGTACCTTGCATGGTGACATGCAATCTTTATTGAAGGGGGGAAAATAAGTGAAGGTGATAAAAATGAGAGAAATTTTAAAAAAATGAGGGGATTTTTAAAAATTCTTTTTTATTTTCAAGGCCTGGATTTTTTAAAACATTTTTTGGAGGCCTTTAAAGAGACGTGGATATTTTAAAAATATTTTTTGGGCATTATTGGAGACCCTTAAAGAGTCGTGGATTTTTTAGAAATATTTTTTCGAGGCCTTTTACGAGGCGTGGATTTTAAAAAAAAATTGTTTTCGAGGCCTTTAACGAGGCGTGGATTTTTTAAAAATATTTTTTCGAGGCCTTTAACGAGGCGTGGATTTTTTAAAAAAAAATTTTCGAGGCCTTTAACGAGGCGTGGATTTTTTAAAAAAAATTGTTTTCGAGGCCTTTAACGAGGCGTGGATTTTTTAAACATATTTTTTCGAGGCCTTTAACGAGGCGTGGATTTTTTAAAAATATTTTTTTCGAGGCCTTTAACGAGGCGTGGATTTTTTAGAAATATTTTTTCGAGGCCTTTAACGAGGCGTGGATTTTTTTAAAAATATTTTTTCGAGGCCTTTAACGAGGCGTGGATTTTTAAAAAATATTTTTTCGAGGCCTTTAACGAGTCGTGGATTTTTTAAATTTTTTTTTGAGGACTTTAACGAGGCTTGGATTTTTTAAAAATATTTTTTCGAGGCCTTTAACGAGGCGTGGATATTTTCAAAAAATATTTTTTTCGAGGCCTTTAACGAGGCGTGGATTTATTAAAAAATTTTTTTCGAGGCCTTAAACGAGGCGTGGATTTATTAAAAATTTTTTTTCGAGGCCTTTAACGAGGCTTGGATTTTTTAAAAATATTTTTTCGAGGCCTTTAACGAGGCTTGGATTTTTTAAAAATATTTTTTCGAGGCCTTTAAAGCCTTTAAAGCCTTTTTAAGAATATTTTTTTGAGGCCTTTAACGAGGCGTGGATTTTTTAAAAATATTTTTTCGAGGCCTTTAAAGCCTTTTTAAGAATATTTTTTGAGGCCTTTAACGAGGCGTGGATTTTTTAAAAATATTTTTTTTGAGGCCTTTAACGAGGCATGGATTTTTTTAAAAATATTTTTTCGAGGCCTTTAACGAGGCGTGGATTTTTTAAAAATATTTTTTCGACGCCTTTAACGAGGCGTGGATTTTTTAAAGATACTTTTTCGACACCTTCAACGAGGCGCGGATTTTTTAAAAATATTTTTTCGAGGCCTTTAACGAGGCGTGGATTTTTTAAAAATATTTTTTCGAGGCCTTTAACAATGCGTGGATTTATTAAATTTTTTTTTTTCGAGTCCTTTAACGAGGCGTGGATTTTTTAAAAATATTTTTTCGAGGCCTTTAACGAGGCGTGGATTTTTTAAAAATATTTTTTCGAGGCCTTTAACGAGGCGTGGATTTTTTAAAAATATTTTTTCGAGGCCTTTAACGAAGCGTGGATTTTTTAAAAATATTTTTTCGAGGCCTTTAACGAGGCGTGGATTTTTTAAAAATATTTTTTCGAGGCCTTTAACGAGGCGTGGATTTTTTAAAAATATTTTTTCGAGGCCTTTAACGAGGCGTGGATTTTTTAAAAATATTTTTTCGAGGCCTTTAACGAGGCGTGGATTTTTTAAAAATATTTTTTCGAGGCCTTTAACGAGGTGTGGATTTTTTAAAAATATTTTTTCGAGGCCTTTAACGAGGCGTGGATTTTTTAAAAATATTTTTTCGAGGCCTTTAACGAAGCGTGGATTTTTTAAAAATATTTTTTCGAGGCCTTTAACGAGGCGTGGATTTTTTAAAAATATTTTTTCGAGGCCTTTAACGAGGCGTGGATTTTTTAAAAATATTTTTTCGAGGCCTTTAACGAGGCGTGGATTTTTTAAAAATATTTTTTCGAGGCCTTTAACGAGGCGTGGATTTTTTAAAAATATTTTTTCGAGGCCTTTAACGAGGCGTGGATTTTTTAAAAATATTTTTTCGAGGCCTTTAACGAGGTGTGGATTTTTTAAAAATATTTTTTCGAGGCCTTTAACGAGGCGTGGATTTTTTAAAAATATTTTTTCGAGGCCTTTAACGAGGCGTGGATTTTTTAAAAATATTTTTTCGAGGCCTTTAACGAGGCGTGGATTTTTTAAAAATATTTTTTCGAGGCCTTTAACGAGGCGTGGATTTTTTAAAAATATTTTTTCGAGGCCTTTAACGAGGCGTGGATTTTTTAAAAATATTTTTTCGAGGCCTTTAACGAGGCGTGGATTTTTTAAAAATATTTTTTCGAGGCCTTTAACGAGGCGTGGATTTTTTAAAAATATTTTTTCGAGGCCTTTAACGAGGCGTGGATTTTTTAAAAATATTTTTTCGAGGCCTTTAACGAGGCGTGGATTTTTTAAAAATATTTTTTCGAGGCCTTTAACGAGGCGTGGATTTTTTAAAAATATTTTTTCGAGGCCTTTAACGAGGCGTGGATTTTTTAAAAATATTTTTTCGAGGCCTTTAACGAGGCGTGGATTTTTTAAAAATATTTTTTCGAGGCCTTTAACGAGGCGTGGATTTTTTAAAAACATTTTTTAAAGGGTCTAGCCATAGTTGAGGATTTTTTTCTTAGAGTATTTCTCTCTTCCCATATTTAATTTTTTCTTAATGGCTTTTCCATGTTTTTTATTTTCTTTAATTGCCTTTAAGTATTTGTTGCCCTATGGCTAATAAAAATTTGCCCTGGGAATAAACGACGAATTACTTCACTGAGGCTCTTCAATATTTCCCTTAATAAAAACCATCATTTTTTTTCTCTCTGCATTTCAGTTTATTTTATTGAAATGGCTTAGGGAACAAAAATAGGGAAAAACAACAACAACAAATGCTAAAATTATTATTCGAATTGTAATGAAATGTTTGGGAAGATAGGAAGACGGTTTTACATTAAATTATGGCTTAGATGGTTTTCCTTGGCACCACCACTACCACTCAGGCGGCAGAAGGTGCCACAAAAACCGCGAATTCTATGGCTTCGTTATCAAAAGACAAAAAGCAACAACACCAACAACAATAACAAATAATGGAACAACAAAAATCATTAATTGCGGCAGGTGAGGTGAACTCATTCGTGACAGATTAGAGTAACAACAACAGCAGCAACAACAACAAGTGAACAACAATAACAATATTTACCTTATAAATGCCATTGGACTTGAACCGATGTCGTTGTTTTTTTTTGAGAATTCTTCCGCTACTGCTTCGGCTTCCTCTTCTTGAGCTTTTGAATTTCGCCTCATAGGGAGCCTCTTGTAGGAGAACGATGACGATCGCATGTTAGCTCTATGCGTACAAAATGCCTCCAGTAATGTGCCATAGGAAAATAAACTACTGGGACGTTACTGGGGTACTCAGTACTCTATATGGCCCCTCTTCCCCCCCAATTCCACTTCACATATGTGGACTTAATAGTGGTGTGGTGGTTACAGACCATGGTGTTACTATTGAAAGTTACTGCCTGAAATAATTATTTCTTCTTCTTCTCCAACTTCTCTATATTTGTTTTTAGACAAATTGAGCTGGAATTTAATTGTTGTTGTCTTTGACGAGGTGGCGAGGAAAAGAGTGAAAACTCAGTGCGGCATAACAATGACAAGCGGCAATTGTTGTCGATTTTTAACGCTTCCATGTTAGGCTTGGACGACAATAATGACAGTGGCATGGACACACACACACACAAACACTCCGTTGTCAACCGAATGACAAATTTTGGTTAAGGCTCAGTGATTTTTTTCCTCACGTTCGAAAACAAGGCACCCACATTTTCTCACCAAAAATTGAATTAACAGGGAGGAAGGGGAATGACATATAATCACTAATAATTTTTCGTAACTTTTCTTCAAGCGGAAGAAGGAAAACCCATTTCGTAACAGAAAATTGGAAAGTTATTACAGGTGAATTGAATCCATTATGGAATAGAAAGCTTTTAGTGAGACTACTTGAAAGAAAATATTTTTAAAAAATCCACGCCTATTGTAATACTCAAAAAAAATATTTTTAAAAAATCCACGCCTATTGTAATACTCAAAAAAAATATTTTTAAAAAATCCACGCCTATTGTAATACTCAAAAAAAATATTTTTAAAAAATCCACGCCTATTGTAATACAAAAAAAATAATATTTTTAAAATTATTTTTAAAAAATCCACGCCTATTTTAATACTCAAAAAAATATTTTTAAAAAATCCACGCCTATTGTAATACTCAAAAAAAAAATATTTTTAAAAAATCCATGTCTGATAATTCGTTTCGTTCGTTAGTTGGCTTGTGACAGAACTTTCGTTCCATAAGCCGAGCTTAAAAAAGATTTCCAGACGCGTCGGTCTTTTGCGCAGTTTTTCCAATTTGATCCTTCCGTCTTATTCGTGGCCTTCCCCTTCTGCCTGAACCATTAGCTGGTTCGCTATTATATGCCATCTGGGCTGGGGGATCTTCATCCATTCTCACAACATGACCTAGCCAACGGAGACACTGCAGCTCAATACGTTCCAACAATGTCAATGTCCGAGAATAGCTGGTACAGCTCATGGTTCATTCGACGGCAATATTCACCGTCAACGCAGATCGGCCCATAGATCTTTCGGAGAATTTTTCTCTCAAACACTCCAACAACTGCCTCATCTGCTTGCGCAAGTACCCATGCTTCAGATCCATATAACAGCACGGGTAGTATCAGCGTCTTGTAGAGCGTGAGTTTGGTCTGGCGGGAGGTGGCCTTGTTTCTAAACTGCTTTCTTAGACCATAGTAGCATCTGTTGGTCATCACAATCATTCTCCGAATTTCAAAACTGATGTCATTCGTTTTGTTTATGGCGTTACCAAGGTATATAAAATCTTTAACTACCTCGATGCTGTAATTCTCAAGTTCCACAGTTGGTCCGAGTCTACTGGATGTCTTGCGCGTAGATACCATCAGTTTGGTCTTCTCGCCGTTTACTGTCAGACCCACTTTGGCAGACTCCTTCTCAATTTGTTTAAAGGTGGCTGTTACCGCTCGCAATGTTCGATCCATTATATTGATGTCATCGGCGTAGGCGAGTAACATCTGTTGTTTGGTGTTCAGGGTGCCATTTCCGTTCACCTTTGCGTCTCGTATGACCTTTTCCAGCAGGATGTTAAAAAGATCACACACCACAAACTGTCACCTTGTCTGAATCCTCGTTCGGTATTGACGGGGTCCGATAGGTAATTTCCGACTTTAACTGCTGACAGACATTGTGCCAGTTAAAGTTATCCTGCATAGCCGTATTAATTTTGCAGGAATGCTGAACGTAAACATGGCTTTATACACCTCTGAACGGATAGGGCTGTCGAATGCGGCTTTATAGTCGACGAATAGGTGGTATGTGTCGATGTGTATTTCGTGGGGTTTTTCCAGGATTTGGCGCAGAGGGAATATTTGGTCAATGGTGGATTTGCCAGGTCTAAAGTCGCATTGGTATGGTCCAATAATGTCACTGACCATTGGCTTCAGTCGTTAACACAGCACACTGGATAGCACTCTATATGCGATAGAAAGAAGGCTAATTCCTCTATAGTTGGCACATATCGTCTTATCTTCTTTTTGTGCACGGGACTCTGGATTCTGAGGTTCCAATCATTGGGCATGGTTGATCCTCTAGCCAAATTGTACTAATCAGCTAGTGCATGCTCCTGATCAGCATTTGACCACCAGTCTTGAATAGTTTGGCTGGTAGTTCGTCGGCTCTTGCTGCTTTATTGTTCTTCAGCCGATTAATTGTTATTCTAACCCCATCTTGGCTAGGTGGTATACATTATATACCATCATCTCTTATTGGTTCTAGGGGTATCTTCTTCACCGCCACTATTTGATACAAGAACCCATCCTACATGCAAAATTTCGTGAAGATTGGTGCATAACTGTGGCCTGTATCGTGTTTACAAATTATAATGGACAGACGGACAAACATGTCTAGATCGATTCAGCTAGTCATTCTAAGCCTAATTCAGTACGCTGCGCCAAATTTCGTGCAAATCGAAAGATATATAGAGACTTTGGTGTAGCATTTACTTTAAATCGAACGAAAATATATATGGGAGCTATATCTAAATCTGAACGGATTATTTCGAAACTGAACATACATCATTCTAGACTAAATTCAGTACGCTATGCCAAATTTCGTGTAAATCGAAAGATATATAGGGACTTTGGTGCCCCATTTACCTTAAATCGGACGAAAATATATATGGGAGCTATATCGAAATCTGAACCGATTTTTCCCAATTTCAATAGGGTTCGCCATTGGGCCAAATAAGTGACTTGTGCCAAATTTCATCCAAATCGGATCATAAATGCGACCTGCACTTGGTTTACAATTTAACATCTACAGACGGACGGACATGCATAAATCGACTCAGAAAGTCATTCTATGCATATTCTCATAAGGAACCATGGGTCTACCTCGTTTCCTTTTGCCTGTTACAAACATATACACAAAGACATAATACCCGGTACCACAGAGTGGTGAAGGGTATAAAAATCTACGCCTTTGTGTAGACCTTGAAAAAATATCTTTAAAAAAAATTCCAGAGCTTGAAAAAATATTTTTAAAAATAAAATATAAAATTTTCTAATTTCGTAATTATTTCGTGGAATACATTTATATCAATGCTAGGAATTATTTATGAGCTTCGTGGAACCCTTTATATTTTTCCACCGAAAAAGCCGTTCAATGTTTATTTTATCTTGACAAAAAAGAAGAAAAAGAAAAAAAACGAAAAAACGATACTATGTATATGGAAATAATTTTCTGTGCATAATTTTTATTTTTTCAATATAATTAATGATCATTTGCAATAATAAATACGCGAGAGTTTATTCGTCGTCTCCGGCCGCTACATTTTTGAATTTGTTTCGAGTCATGCTCGAATTCAACAAATTGACCACAATTCTTGACATGCAAACCCGCAACCGACCGACACAGCAACAGCCGCAATTAAACTGGACTCGTTCGTTTTAACCACCATTTGACCACCAGTAACCGATACAACAACAACAACAACGAAAAACAATTCATCGACAAAAATGAAACCGCCATGGACAAGAAGGGAGCACCACTAATGATGGTCGGTCGCCCGGCCGATTGTGCCAATGGTGGTGGTGGCGATTTGTAAGTTCTGCAATTGTTATCAGTGCTAAATAATCTTGAATGCCACGCAAAAAAATGGGAATTCTGCACATTAAAAAAATAAAATAAACTAAAATACATACAAAAATAGTTCAATACACAATGACGGACGGCCTGACATTCAGTCCGTCAGTCAGTCGGGTTGCAGTTTGCCAAACCAGCCAAGCGTTAAGTCGCGTCGTTCGGTTCAATTTAAAACAAACACACACATAAAGTCAAGTCAAAATGTCTATTAATAAACCGAACTTCGGAGGGGCGCCAATTTTTAGCAAGGCTGCAGCAATTCTTGCCGAACCAAAAAAAAGAGCTCGACTAGGGAATGTGGCAAAACCATCCCCAGCATGTTCGTTTTATTTGTTATTCCTCCTTGGGTGATTAGCTTTTAATTCATACCATTAAAGCCAAGCCATTGATGATGGCGATGATGTCCCGCCAACCATCCATCCCGCCATCCATTCCGCCATTGAATGGCATTACTTACAAAATTTGTCGAATTTATCTGAACGGCTGTATTAAATCAATTTTTATTATCCTTTAAACATAAAATACCAAACACCAAATCTTTGATGACCACTCATCTCATATGGACGTCAGGCTCATCATCACGGGCATATGGGATGGTCACTTCCACACATCCTTGTGACCACAAAAATTGATGATGATGGATTTTTAACGATTGCCTTTGATGGGCAGAGTAGCAAATAATGGAATGGGATTTATTTATGTTTTTTATATGGAAAATGTTCCATAAACTAGTCGGGCAGTCTGACAGTCCATTACCCGAAAAACCAAACCATGTTGGCCAAGGTGTTTTATAGGGCCAACTACGACTACAACCTAAATCTAGCGCCAAATTAATCCAGTTTAGTGTCTTAATATGTTGTTCGGATTTAGAAATAGTAATAATAACAATAATTTATTATTACACAGCTTTTTTTATTAAAACTGCCACACATGGTTGGCTAATTATCCGCATTGGAGTTATGGTGTTGACATTCATAAGTTAGTTACAAATAAGGCCACTTAAGGCAATGACCGAGAAAAGGGGCATTTACCCCCACATATTTCCAAAATTAAAAAAAACAAGTGAATAAGCGTTAAGTTTGGCCGGGCCGAACTTTGGATACCCTCCACCATAGATATACTGACAGGTACTAGAAATGAAAATATAGGGAACATACCAAAAAGTGGACCTATACCGACATTTCTATGTAAACTATAATACAAATTTCAGAAATTTTTAATGGATAATTATACCCTCAGCCTTATGGCTAAGGAGGGTGAGAAAATTTATATTTCATCCAAACTTTGCCAATCTTTTCATTTCTTCCAAACTTAGTTCAAATTCGAAGATGGGGAATATCGGTCCACTCCTTCTGGTACCTCCACACAGGGGCTAGGTTTAAATACGGGTTATAGTTCATATATAGTTCGTTATCGAACCTTACGTTACGTTTCTCTCGATATCCTCCACAGGTGATATAGTTACAACAGAGTCTTAGAACCAAACCCAAAAGCGGAACAAATTCCATAACTATTTTAATATAAACAAGTGAAAAAGCGTTAAGTTCGGCCGGGCCGAACTTTGGATACCCTCCACCATAGTTATACTGACAGATACATGCAATGAAAATATAGGGAACATACCAAAAAGTGGGCACATACCGATAATACCGATTTATGTAAACCATTATGTACATTAAATACAAACTTCGGCAATTTTTAATGGGGATTTTTCCTAAAATCTGTATGATCCAAAAAGTGGACTGATATTTATAACGCATTGTAGAATATGAAATCCTCAAACTACTGTAATTTAGATTACAAAGTTATATGAGGCTATGCCCTATAAGGGGGACAATATTGATTACATAGTATAGGAAATAGTGAATATTTGGGGATATCATTATATGATTAGGCTATGCCTAATTAATGACCGGTATATGCCAATTTTGAACCAAATATTTTAATTGTTTATCTCAATTCTTTCCTTCAGTCTCCCGATATATTTCATTATCATCATGTTTGAGTTTTTTTCACAATATCTTTAGAAGGCGGAATGCTTACAACAGATGGCTAAATAGTCTTTGTAGGGTAAAAATTGACTATTCCCCGTAACGAATAACCAACCGCAACACACGGAACAAATCAGTAAACTATTTTAATATAAATAATATAAAAAAGGGGGTTATATGGGGACTACCCCTAAAAAGCAGTGAATATTAACAATTTTTGGTGGGGAGATTTGTTACCATATACAACTACAAATTACCAAATTTCAGCGAATTCGGTTGAAAAACGCGCTCAAGAACCTCAAAATATCGAAAATCGGGGGTACCCTTATATGGGGGCTACCCGAAAAATGACTAAATTATTACTACTCAAATTATTACTACTCAAATTACTAAATTACAGTCAATTAGATGAAAAAATCCGGTCAAAACCCCCCAAAAACTGAAAATTGGGAGGTACCCTTATATGGGGGCTACCAGAAAAAGTGGACCTATGTTTATAATTTTTAGAGGGGAAATTTGGTACCCAATAAGAACCCCATGTACCAAATTTCAGCGAATTCGGTTGAAAACCGCGCTCAAGATCCCTAAAATACCGAATATTGGGGGGTACCCTTATATGGGGGCTACCCGAAAAAATTGACCTATATTTATAATTTTTAGTACGAAGATTTGCTACCCAATAAGAACTCAAAGTACCGAATTTCAGGCAATTCGGTGAAAAAATACGGTCAGAACCCCCCAAAAACTGGATATGGGGAGGTACCCTTATATGGGGGCTACCAGAAAAAGTGGACCAATATATATAATTTTTAGTAGGGATATTTGGTACCCAATAAGAACCCAATGTACCAAATTTCAGCTAATTCG
>NW_026880709.1:0-32068 GCF_032173495.1 Musca vetustissima | reverse complement strand
GATTGGAGTATGTAGGAAGTTTTGGAAATTCGTACTACAGTGTACTAAATTTGGTACACATTGAATTGTGGATGAACCGATAGAGTTGGAATCCTGAAACTTGGATTTAGGATCACTGTGGGGGTGTAGGATTGGGGTATGTAGGAAGTTTTGGAAATTGGTACTACTATGCACTAAATTTTGCACAATTTGAATTGAGGGTGAACCGATGGAGTCGGAATCCTGAAACTTGGATATAGGATCACTGTGGGGGTGTTGGATTGGGGTCTGTAGGAAGTTTTGGAAATTCATACTACTGTGTACTAAATTTGGTACAATTTGAATTGAGGGTGAACCGATAGAGTTGGAATCCTGAAACTTGGATTTAGGATCATTGTGAGGGTGAGGATTGGGGTCGTACAATTTGAACTGTAGGTGAACCGAAAGAGTTGGAATCCTAAAACTTGGATTTAGGATCACTGTGGGGGTGTAGGATTGGGGTATTTAGGAAGTTTTGGAAATTCGTACTACAGTGTACTAAATTTGGTACAAATTTAATTGTGAGTGAACCGATAGAGTTGTAATCCTGAAACTTGGATTTAGGGTCACTGTGGGGTTGTAGGGTTAGGGTAAGTTGGATGTTTTGGAAATTCATACTACTGTGTACTAAATTTGGTACAATTTGGATTGTGAGTGAACCGATAGCGTTGGAATTCTGAAACTTGGAATTAGGATCACTTGGAGTGTAGGTTTAGGTTAAGTAGGAAGTTTTGGGAATTCGTTCTACAGTGTACTAAATTTGGTACAAATTGAATTGTGGATGAACCGATAGAGTTGGAATTCTGAAACTTGGATTTAGGATAACTGTGGGGGTGTGGGTTTAGTAAGAAGTATTGGAAATTCGTACTACTCTGTACTAAATTTGGTACATTTATTATTATGAGGGTGTAGGATCGGGGTATGCAGGAAGTTTTGTTGGAAGTAGAAGGGTACGAAAAGTACTAAAATGTAACAAATATGGTACCCTTTTTATTAGCGAACGTGAAGACCTAGAATTCTGAAATTTGGAATGTTGATCACTAATGGAAAGTTAGAAAGATGTGCAAAAGGGTTTTTGGAAATTCGACCTATAAGTGTACTAAAGGTACTAAACGTTACTGAATTTAGTTCCTATTGTATATATATTGAACATATATAGCTGGAATCTTGACATTTTAAATGGAATACAGGTTGGGAAGTGGTGTTGATGTACGGAAATGGTTTAAGACATTCGTACTTATGTGTATAAAAGTGTAAAATGGTACTAAATTCCGTACTAATTACTCTCAGTTGAGTGTGTAGAGATGGAATCGTGATAATCAGAATTAGCTTTAAAAAATCGTACTTATTTGTACGAAAAGTACTGAACGGTATTAAATTTGGTGGAAGTTGGATTTAGGTGAACAGATAGAGCTAAAGTCTTCAAATTGGAAATTAAAATGACTGTTGGAGTGTAGGACTGAGGTAGATTAGGAAATTCGTACTTATTGGTACGAAAGGTATATGTGGTACTAAATTTAGTACAATTTGGATGTTGCTTGAAAGGATAGAACTGAAAACCTGAAATTTGGAATTAAGATTTCTGTTGAAGATTGAGCTATTGAGACATCTTTGGAAACTCGTATTTATGTGTACGAAAAGTACTAAACGGCACTAGATGGATTTGGGTGAACGGAGAGAGCTGGAAACCCATAATTTGGACTAATGGTTGATGTTTGAATATAGAATTGAGATATGGAAGCATATTACCTATGTGTACTAAATAGTACTATATTTGGTACAACTTGATTACGTGTGAACGGATAGAGCTGGACTCCCGAATTTTTTAATTAAAATTACTGTTGAAGTGTAGTATTGAACTATGGAGACAACTTTGGAAACTCGAATTTATGTGTACCAATAGTAAATAGAATAGAAAATTCACTAAATTTGGAATAATTTGAATTTGGGTAACGGAGAGAGCTGGAAACCTAAAATTTAGAATGTTGGTCATTGACAGAGAGTTAGAAAGAAGGACCAAAGGGTTTTTGGTACTAAATTTAGTGAAGGTGACGGTATAGAGGTAGTCTTGAAAATGTATAATTATGTGTTCGAAAAGTTCTAAATGGAATTACATGTGGAACCTGTACGTTTTTGCTAATGTGTGGATTTCGGAAAATAGTGCTAATGTGTATGAAGAGTACTTAATGGTAATAAACTTGATATTAAATGTACGAATAGAGGTGGAATTCAGAACTATAGTACATCGATTTCCATATGAAATATTTTATTATTCCTGTTCCGCATACGAAGTAGCGGGTACTTTGCTAGTATATGTATATTAGTTCAGAGGTATGATTACTTTTGATGCTATAAATTTGCCCCCCTTGTGTCACGCCAATTTTTATATGGATGATGTGTATTTGTCACCAAGTTACACAGACAAATTTTGAAGTTGGAATCTGTAACCCTTCTTAATATATAAGCATAGAAATGTAATATTATTTCAGATGTACGATTACTTTCGATGCTATAACTCTATATCCACGCGGATTTTTAAAAGTGTGTATAGTCTATGTTATTTCCCTGGGATGGTACGACATGCGGTGAAAATCTCAGTAAAATCGGTTAAACGGTTTTTAAGTCTAGAAGCGAAACATTTTTTATTTCCTTCATGTAAATTATTTAAGTGCAACGGAGAGTGCATTTTCCCCCAATCGCTCCACGCTCAATTTTGTATGGATGATGTGTATTAACACCTACGTTATTCAGACAAATTTTAAAGACGGTACATGTAACGGTTCTTAAGATATACGCATATTACATGTTCAGAAATTTTGAGTTATGTTTACTACTGATGCTATAACTCTGCATCCACGCGGAATTTTAGAAGTTTATATAGCCTATGTTACTTTCAGGGCATGCCCCGACATACAGTGTAAATCTCATTAAGATCTGTTCAGCGGTTTTTGCGTCTATCGGTAACATACAAACAAACAAACAAATTGTTTTCTATTTTATATATAGATATACTCTGCACCATATTATGAATATTGTGTTAGCTGTATATAATGTTCGTTTTTTTCGTTTGTAACACCTCGAAATAATGATTTCCTACAGAGTATATATATATATATATATTCTACATAATGTCGTTCTAGAAGGTTACTACATTTGATGTGGAATTAATGGATCAAATCGGTTACACCATTCGGATTCTTCCATTATCATTAGGTACCCAATCTCCCTTTCAACAGTTGTATGTTTATACCCTTAAAAACACTGTGGTACATGGTGTTATGTCTTTGTATAATACACTAGCTGAACCCGTGGCACTTCGCTGCCCCTGCCAAAGTTATCAACGTTAAATTTCAATATACATACATATGCATTTTATGTATTTCAAAACATCTCCTCATCGTTCCAAAATATATCCTCATCGGATCCGTATTTGCATCCAATCTTAAAATACGCATATAGCAAATGTTCATACACATATTCTTTCAGATGTATGAATACATTTGATGCTATTCCGCATCCACGTGTACTTTGTCTAACCTATATTACTTCCAGGGGATCGCATAACGTACTGTGAACATTTAAGTAAAATCTGTTCAGTGATTTTTGGTCCACAAACAATATATTTTCTATATACATATATAGATCATGTTGTAAGGATGCGTATTTACACCCACGTTACTCAGAATTATTTTCGAGGTATGATTACGTTCGACAATACAACTCCGCATCCACGCGGAATATTAGAACTTCATATAACCTATGTTATTCCTAGTGCATGTCATGGCGTTCTGTGAAAATCTCAGGAGAATCTTTTCATTCTTTCTATTTCCAATATGCTGATTTTAAAAATGCAGTAGAATGTAAATTTTCCGCTGGTCGCACCATGTTCATTTTTAGATGATGACGTGTATTTGCATCCACGTTAATCTGACAAATTTTTAAGCCGTTATCTATTTACATGTTTTTGAGGTACCACTACTATTGATGCTATAAATGCGCATCCACAGGGGATTTTTGAAGTTTGTCTAGCCACTGTAGCCAATGTTACCCACGGGCAACAAAATGTTTTAGAGATTAAATTGAATATGCAGCTAGTAGATGGATATTTTTGGATTTCATATGTCAAGACCTGATTATGAACGACACATATCAAAACAAAAATCTAAAATATTCAAATTTTTGGTAATGTTGTGAGTTTTACAATATAGAGACCAGTAAGGAAAGTAGTAAAGTCGGACTGGGCCGACTATATGTTACCCTTCATCAATTTGGGTATATTCTACATATGTATCCTAACAGACGTTCGAAGGAACATTGACGTGAAATTGAACGAACTTAAAAGTGTCACCTTTATCTATATGTAAAACGAATAACATAAATCATTACACATGCCTATGCTAAATTTTGAAAATCGATTTAAAGCAAACTTGAGATACACTATTTGATATGCTGCACTGTTTCAAATTTAATCTAAATCAATAAGCACGAATAGGTCGAAATTATATGTGGAAGCTATGCTATGTCTAAATCTGAACCGATTTGAAGGAAACTTGCCAAACATAATTTTATATTAACTTCAGTACGCTGTATCAATCGACCTCGCTATAGATTTTTAGTGCACCATTTACTGAAAATCGGACGAAAATATACATAGAAGGTATTGTAACTTACCTCACATCGTTCCAGACTTAATTAAGTACACTATACGAAAAATCGTGTAAATCGAGAAATATATATGGGAACTATATCTAAATCTGAACCGATTTGCACGAAACTTAGCATACATCAATTTTGACTTAATTCAGTACGCTGTAACAAATTTCGTGCAAATCGAAATATATAGAGCGAATTTGGTGCACCTTTTACATTAAATCGGACGAAAATATATATGGGAGCTGTATCTAAATCTGAACCCATATTCACGAAACTTAGCACGCATCATTCTAGACTTAATTCAGTGCGCTGTACAAAATCGAAAGATATATAGGGACTTTGCTGCACCCTATACATTAAATCGGAGGAAAATAGATATGGGTGCTATACAGTGTTGCCAATTTAGCACTTTTTAAACTCGTTTAGCACTAAAAATTTTGATCTAGCACCTAGCATCTATTTTAGCACTTTTAGTTTTTTCTGGAGTTTTTTTAATTATTCTGTACCTTTGGTTTCATTCTAAATTTTTTGTATCACGCTATGAATTTGATTTCCAATGCAAACCAGTAACTAAAGTCGGACGTGGCCGACTATATGAAACCCTTCACCACTTTGGGAATATTCAACAGATGGAAACCTTGAAATTAAACATGTCATTCTACAACCAATACTAAATTTTGGTCAGATATAGAGTTGCTTCTTACAATGGCACAAAAATATGTAAATAAATTTAAATAAAAATATTTAAATCTAAACCGATTTCATCAAATCTTGTCCCATGTTATGTTACACTTATTTCAGTATGTTTTTTGCATTCGGTCACATTTTGAGTTCTTCATTAACTTATAAATCCAAATTTCGTGCAAATCGAATATTTCTAAACTTTATTCAGTTATCGAAGGATATATAGGGTCTCTGTTGCACCATTTACATAAAATCGGATGAAAATATATATGGGAGCTATATCTAAATCCGAACCGATTTTCACGAAATTGAACACACATCGTTCTAGACTTAATTCAGTACCCTATCCCAAATTTCGTGTAAATCGAAGGATATATAGGGTCAAATTTCATCCAAATCGGATCATAAATGCGACCTGTACTTTGTTAACAAAAATACATGGACGGACGGACAGACGGACATGCATAAATCAATATTCGGAACCATGTGTCTATCTCGATTATTTTTGCCTGTTACAAATATATGCACAAAGACATAATACCCTGTACCACAGTGTGGTGAAAATCGAAGGATATATAGGGTCAAATTTCATGTAAAATAGCACGGAACCGGCCAAACATTATTTTAGCCTGCACCATGTGGTGTGTATTAAAATTTTCTTAAAAAATGGTCGGGTGTTTATTTGGGAAAATGAAAAACCAAATTATGCGGGATCGTTGTATGGAATCTATGTAAAAATCATGAACCTTAAATGAAAACATTTTGGAAAAAAGGTTTTTATTCTCCTGGAATCCAGAATCCTAAATTATCCACTTCAGAGTGCCGAAAATGGGTCGCGTTACCCACTTCGATGGGAAAAAATTTCTAAAGTCTTTAAAGTACGAAAATTTGACGGACATTTTATTTGGGGGATATGTCCAAACATAGAACTGCGTCGAAAATTGTCCGCATAAATATGTTCTACCCTGAAAGAACCAAGAGAATGCTAATAAAATCTTCAAAATACCGAAAATAGGGCGATACTTGTATATGATAGCTAAGAGTATGATAATTATCTGCATACATGCGAGCCTCCAAAACCCGGCAATGTGAAATTACAGTTACTAAGATGGGAAAATTTGGTTATAAGCTTCAAAATACCGACAATGGAGTGGTATGGTAGCTACCGGTATTAACCTTTCTAATGGGAAGATTTAGCACCTCATTAGAATAAAAAATATTAATAAAACGTGGACTACCCTAAAAAGGTGACAAACATTGACAATTTTAGTAGGAAAATGTTCTACCCAAAATACAAAATTAGGTTGAAAAAATTGCACAAAGCTTCAAAATATCAAATATTGGGGTAGTACCAATGTTATATGGGGCTATGTTCAATATTGGCTAAATCATAGAATTTTATTCTGATTAAGAATAAATGGGGTCTCAGATGGATATAAACTAACACCACCTTGTGTGTATAATGTATTTTTAAGAAACACAGATCTCATTACTAAATATGAGCAATGTTCTTTCTATAAATTTTTTAGCACTTTTATTTGGCACTTTTTGAAATTTTTTAGCACTTTCTAGCATTTTTTAAACAAAATCTAGCATTTTTTATCAACAAAGTTTTGGCAACACTGGTGCTATATCTAAATCTGAACCTTTTTCACCAATTTCAATAGGGCTCGTGCTTGGGCCAAATGAATGAGCTGTACCAAATTTCATCCAAATTGGATTATAAATGCGGACATGCATAAATCGTCTCAGAAAGTGATTATATGCATATTCTCAAAAGAAACCATGGGTGTATGCCTGTTACAAACATATGCACAAAGACATAATACCCTATTCCACAGTTTGGTGAAGGGTATAAAGAAGGCAAATATGTGTACAGTACTAATTTTTGTATACAGTCCGAATTATTTAAATCGCTTCGTACTCGAATTGTACAAATTCTGTCACCAGTATTACTTTTTTGATTCTTATATCTGCCTTTATCATTTTGATAAAAATAAATTGCGAACAGCTTAGATTTAGATATAGCTCCCAAATATATTTTCTTAAAATGCGTTATAGTGCAGCATACCGATGTACACATGTAAATTTTCCTTAATATCGATCCAGACTTTCATACACCTCACATACTGAAAAATATTCCGGCTTTCTTCAATAAAGACTATCGAAATCGATTTGCTTCTATGACGATTTAAGCATGTCCGTTGAGCGCGTTTTCAAACGAATTCGCTGATATTTGATACATTGGGTTCTTATTGGGACCAAATATCTCCTCTAAAAATTATAAATAACGTTGCATTTTTTCCGGTAGCCCTCATATAACGGTATCCCTAAATTGTCCGTATTTTGGGTGTTTTTAACGCATTTTTCGACCGAATTCGCTGAAATTTGGTACTTTAAGTTCTTATTGGAAATTTCTCCACTAAAAATTATAAATATAGGTCATTTTTTATTTTTCTGGTAGACCCCATATAACGGTCCCCCAATTTTTGGTATTTTTGGGTTCTTAAGTGCGTTTTTCAACCGAATTCGATGAAATTTAATACATTAGGTTCTTATTGTGGTACCAAATCTTTCCACCAAAAATTATAAATATAGGTCCAGTTTTTCTTGTAGCCCCCATATAATGGTACCCAAATTTTCGGCATTTTGAGTTTCTTGAGCGCGTTTTTCAACCGAATTCGTGGTAATTTGGTATTTGTTACCATATACGACTACAAAGTATATGGTAACAAATATCCCTTTTAGGGGTATATATTTAATATAACACCATTTTTTAAACCCTCCACCATAGTATGTGAATTAGTATATAACTTTGCAATCTAAATTGCAGTAGTTTGAGTGTTGTATACTCTTCCATGCGTTAATAGTAACAGTCCACGCTTTGGGGGTTTCAGATTTTACGAAAAAAAATTGCTGAAATTTGTATTTGGTGTACAGAATGGTTTACATAAATCGGTTTGTAAAATTATCGATATATATATATATATATATATATATATTAAAATATAATAATTTAGGTTGCGTTTGTTGAAATCAGACTAAAATCCGAAACAAATTATATTCGAAGATGATTTCAGACTAGGAATATGGGCAATATATGGCAACACATCATTTTTTTTAGTAGTTGTATATATTATACGAGTTTGATGTATCATTTACAATAAAATCTTACGAAAATATATTTGGTACCCTATATAAATTTGTATCTCAATCGGACAAATATTAGCACTGCGGTGGACTATTTTAAACTACGGCGAAACTATATATGGGATCTATATCTAAATCTGAACTGATTTCAAAAATTTTCAATATATTACATCATTGGGTCATAATAATGAGCTATATGCTATTTCATCCGGTTCTCTATTTACCGTACTTTCAATGTGTTAGCTCAATTTTGCTACTTTGTTTTATATTAAAATTTAAAATTTGCATTTCTGTAATTTTTGGATCATAGGATAATGTAAATAAATGTTGTCAGCCACTTCAGACCTACATTCCCTCTTTATTATTTCACTCATATTAAAACAATCACAAATTGGTTTTATTTTCATTATTTATTTGACTTAGAGACAAACGGCAGACTGTACAAAAGTTATAAATCTAAATCACATGGGATTGAAAATAAAGGATGAAGGTATAGTAGAAAGATACAAACAAATTAGATGAAGAAATATGTGAAAATCTGATAGTTATATAGAGTCTTCTAATTTCACAATTTTTAAACATGTTTCCAAAAATAAACTAAATAAGGTGAAGGTTGTCCATTAATGCGGTTGAGAAAATCTCTAAGATCTCCCACTCAATGTTGATCACAACTTTAGTTTCATAATAGTAGGTATCCTAATTTTTCCATAGAAGAAATTTAAACGGTTCCTGGTGCAGGCTGTAGGTTAACGGAGGCAACAGATTGAGCATGACCGGCCAATGGAGCAACATGTACGGCACCACGAGTCTTGGCAACAAATGTACCACTATGAGCTGGAACAACAGCAGGAGCAGCGACAACATGTGGAGCGGCAACAACAGCTGGGGCAGGGACAACAGCAGGAAGAGGGCCGGAAACAACTTGTACTGGTCCAGGACCGACAACAACCTGAGGGGGATGAGCCGCAACTGTAACAGCAGCAGGAGGATGAGCACCGACTACTACAGTACCGGGAAGTGGACCACCGACAACAACTGGTCCCCATGGAAGAACTGAGGAATTGACACCCAAAGCCAAAGCAAGCAAGACTACGGCGATGACGAACTGAAAATAACAAATGAAATGGGAAAGTTACAATATAAATCACTACTTTTGTTTTAATCAAAATGTTTGGATTCAACGTTAAATATTTCATCGACCGTTTGACGTTTAGATTTATTGGAAAAATCAAAACTTTATACACAATTGCATGTTTTTCTATAAAATTCTTTTTTTCTCCATTTCTAATACCAAAAAAGTTTTGTGGACGTTATGTGCAATATCCTTTTGGGGAGTAAAATCCTTTTGCTCCGACAGGATAACACATTTTTAATATTGTTAATTTATTGCACTATTTGTTTATCCTTCACACCAAGATTTTATGTTATTTCGATTTATTTTATATCCTTCATTGAATTGTCCACTTAATCCATTTTCAGCTCACCTTCATGTTTGCTATTTGGTTATTTGTAAAACGTTAGAAATAAATCTACTGGCATTTCAACTTTGATCCAAGCTTTTATAGCAAGCCAAACCAAACCAATTCTATTCCCAACATACATATTGTAAAAAATTTACATATTTCTTTTGTACTATTTAATTATTTAACATTCATCACCGGCTCACTCCACTACATAGAAAACACCCCGCCAATGCATTTCATTGTGTCCAGTTTTTGTAAGAACAAACAATTCCAGAACTTATTTCAACAACTTCAATGTCAACCTACACCAACCACCATAATAAACACCTGAGTTATTTTCACATCGTTACATGTTAATGTAAAGTGACCAAATAAAATTAGTTTTGTGTGCAAAGTCAACCAACCCGGAGAAATAAAAGTTACTTACATTATTACTTTGGTTCCTAATGACGGTCAACGGTCAATGTTGTCAATGTTCCTCCAATGATGCTACGTCTGTTTTATTTGCAGGATATAGTTCATATGAACATCTCTTGTATGTTTTCAAAGTGCTGAAGGATATCATATAGTCGACTTATTAACACTAGATTGCCAAAAGCCGTCATTTTGACCGTTTTTCAATTTCAAGTACAAAAACACTTGTGTATATTATGACACAGCTTTTTAAAATTTGGTGACTTTTTGTGTCACATAGAACTACTTTTATTAATCATAGTACTGCTTCCTCACCTCTCCTAATATCCTGCCTAAAATCGGTCATTTTGACCTCTTGTGAAATATTAAATAATCAAACTACTTTTATTATAGTATAAAGTAAATTTCGTATATGGCCAGATCAGTACAACAACATCGAAAACCGTTTCCTACTCTAGAAACACAAACGAACTCCCAAATCGGGAAAAATAAATTTTATATTTCTAGTCGAGTTCACTCTTAGAGTAAACACTTACTCTTTTTCGAACATTTTGTCAGCGTTCTTATTTTTCAAAAAGGGAAATTCGAGAGCCCTCTCACCGAAAACAAATAATAACAACGTTTTGTATGATATATAAATAATGTAAAAAATATTAAAAAATAAGTTTGAAAAAATTTCTTTAGACAATAAAAATTCTTTCAGAATGAGGTCATTTTGACCGATTTTAGGCGATTTAGGTCTATAAAAATTCTAGTCTTTCTATTTCCCCAGTCCTCTCTTTTATGTAAAATGAATTCAATTCGATTTGATGCTAGAATGATTGCAATCAACAGTCTTATTTATATCGGCATAGAAATTTACGCTGAATAAGAATTTATATTTTTGATGTGTTAAAAATTAAAAAAAAACAGTAGGAAAGTTCACCTGGGCCGACTATATGATACCCTTCACCACTTTGGCTATATTCAGATGAATCCTAACAGACGTCGCATTTGCAACCGATACTAAATTGTTCATTTGGTCAAATATAGAAGCTATATCTAAATCTGAACAGATTTCAGGAAACTTAACACACAACATTCTAGACCTAATTCATTACGCTGCACTATAGGTAATTTCACCTGTTTTTGAGACAAAAATTAATAACAGCGGTGTTAAACGATTTTTTGCCTTTTTAAATGATTTATATGTACAAGAAAGAGAAAACGCAGATTTCCACAGTACAAACCGGATATAACGAATAACGGTTATAAGCAACTACACATATAACGAACAAAGCAAATTCTTTCTCAGTTATTTTCAATACTTTTCATAAACACAACAAACGATTGATAACAATTGGGTTAGTGGGTTAACAAAATTTCAACCCCGCGATTAGATTTTTAAAGGAATAATTATTACAATGTTGTATATTTTTCCGGATCCCTTAATAACAATTAATTCAGTACCCATTTATACCCTTTACAGATATTAATATAAAAGGCGAACACGATTATAGTAAACACTGGATATACTGAACAATTTTTTTTCATATGCCACTTTTTAATTTCTAAATAATTCTGAAAAAAGTAAATTTTTGATGGTTTATATTCTAAGGGGAACTCAAGCCCTCTCTCCACTTTTTAGATTTTTTCTCATAATCTTTCCTTCGACAACCTATTTGCGTTTTACGATTCCCGTTATTTATTTTGTAATCAAAATTCGTGTGTATTCGTTTTTTCGTGGAAAAGTTCTATCTTCCTATGTCATTCGGTTCATCTTGACAAATGCAAGCAAAATAACTTAACCTATAATTTGACGTATTTTTAGTCCATATTGTAATTATTGCCAACTTTACTTGCGGGGACGTTGTAAACAACAATATGTGTGCATGCTTTTATTTCAAACCAAATGTCGAAAATTTTATTGTTTATTATTCTGAGGTTCCCTACAAAAAAACTGATATATCCTGAAAAACGCAAAATAGTAATTTTAAGACCTAATGGAATCAATTTAGAAGGCTTCCATTAATATATTTCAGGTGTCAAAAGATTAAACAAATTTAAACATTTTAGTAAAAGTCTATCTAAAATGACTTATGTGTAAAAAATAAACACATTATTTTATTATAGTCTCCTATGTAAATTTTGAATCGCTACACAAACGTATTAACAAATATTATATTAAATAAACAGCACACATCACCGCCAATACTCTCCCGGTTTAATTTTGATGGTTATGCTTTGTATTTAGCGGTTTTAAACGTTTTAAAATACGCCTTGATTTAAAAAATATATTTCTTTAATTTTATTTTCAAAGTGTAGAGTTTGGCCACGATTTCAACCGCTTTTAAGACACTTTTACTCAAAAAATTTTACAGAATCATAAATTTTGACATGTTTTCTTTTTAATGCCAAAAAAGATATTATTTTTCAAAATTGAAAAAAATTACTTTTTGCCTAAAAAACTGTCTAAATTACCTATAGTGCGTTGTGCCAAATTTCGTGCAAATCGAAATATATATAGGGACTTTTGTGTACCATTTACATTAAATCGGACGAAAATATATATGGGAGCTATATCTAAATCTGAACCGATTTTTCCCAATTTCAATAGGGTTCGTCCTTGGGCCAAATAAGTGATCTATGCCAAATTTCATCCAAATCGGATCATTAATGCGACCTTCAGTTTGTTCACAAAAATACATTTGACGGACAGACAGACGGACGGACATGCGTAAATCGACTCAGAAAGTGATTCTAAGCATATTCTCAAAAGGAACCATGTGTCTATCTCGTTTCCTTTTGCCTGTTACAAACATATGCACAAAGACATAATGCCCTGTACCACAGTGTGGTGAAGGGTATAAACAGCCCTTAAATAACATCGAAATTATGTTACATAGTATTACAATAATGTCTCTGATTAACAATTTACATGGAATCGGATAAAAATATATATGAGAACGGTACCCTCTGCCATTGAATCGATAGGGTTTGGTCAAGAGCCGAACAAAGAAGCTGTGCTAAATTTCATGACATTCGAATAGTAAATGCGTCCCACGAGGTGTTGCAAACGTCAATACTGTAAAAACTTACTACAACTCATTGGACACCCATTAGGTGTTTAGTGTAACATTAACATAGAATCGAACGAAAATATTAACAGGAGGAATATCTTAATCTGAAGCGATTTCATCCAAACTTACCAGACGTTATTTTAGACATATTTTTATACGTTGTGCAAAATGTTGTACTAATCGGATAAACGTTAGATCTTTGGTCCATCACTTACTTAAAATCTGACGAAAGTATATAGGGGAGCTATATCTAAATCCGAACAAATTCCAACAAAATATTACACACGTCAATTTGTACTTAATTCGCTACATTGTGCAAGATTTTGTGACTTGATTGACGTATGTAGGAACTATATCCAAATCAAAAACGTTTTGATTTTATAAATGAGTTGCACCAAATTTCTTCTCATTCAGACAAAAATGCGTCTTGTACCTTGTTCCGTAAATACAACGACAGGCAAACTGTGTAATAGTTGAAATCCGAAAATCATTGGGATAGAGAAGAATTAAAGAAGGTTAGGTATTAAGATACATTCAGATGACAGATGAAGAAAAATATGAAAGTAAGATATGTAGATAATGACTTCTAATTTCACAATTTTTAAATAAGTTTACCAAATTAACTAAATAAGGTGAAGGATGTCCATTATTATGTGTGTGAACATCTCTAAGATTTCACACTCAATATTAATTACAACTTTAATTTAATGTTCGTATTTATTCTAATTTTTACACAGATGGAATTTAAACGGTTCCTGGTGCAGGTTGTAGGTTAACGGAGGCAACAGATTGAGCATGACCGGCCAATGGAGCAACATGTACAGCACCACGAGTCTTGGCAACAAAGGTACCACTATGAGCTGGCACAACAGCAGGAGCAGCGACCACAGCTGGGGCGGGGACAACGCCAGGAAGAGGGCCGGAGACAACTTGTACTGGTCCAGGACCGACAACAACCTGAGGGGGGTGTGCAGCAACTGTAACAGCGGCGGGGGGATGTGCACCTAGTACAACTGTACCGGGTAAGGGACCACCGACAACAACTGGTCCCCAAGGAAGAACTGAAGAGTTGGCTCCCAAAGCCAAAGCAAGCAAGACTACGGCAATGACGAACTGAAAATAACGAATGAAATGGAAAAGTTTAAGTGAAATTTTAATTGAAATTTTTGGTGTCGATGTTAAATATTTCATCGATTATGTATAATATTTCGTTGTATTGATAAAATCCCCACTTTAAACACAATTGCATGTTTACAAAATTTCAAAAATAATTTCGAGACTGAAACATTGTTATTAAAGTTAATCGTCTCCAAAAATTCTAAATATCCGTTGAAATTTATTTAATTTTTGGTAGAAAATCCTTATTTAGCGATCTTCCACTCCTAATACCACAATGTTTTATAGACGTAATATATATTTGGGTTAGTTTAGACTTACGTTTGTTTACCCAATTAAATGAAATCAAAATGACGCGAGTTTCAATTAATATAAAAAAATTATATTTAAATTAACTTTGACAAAATATGAAATAAGAAAATTATCGAGATGAGTTGTGTAGGTGTGAACTGCATCGCTGCCGACAGGAAAGAGATCGAGAAAGTTCTCGTTTTTATGCAAATGCAAAAATGCATGTGCTTGCGCAATACCGGTTATCTGTCTTGGGTAATCTGTATTTGGTAGCTGAAGGTTGCCACATCTCTCCCCTCGGTGGAAAAGGCTACCGGAATCTTATAGGGAGCTTTATTCGCCTTCCACTTGATGTAGCTTTGGTCGCAGGCTGAACGGTCGGTGCGGTTGATGGCTCAGATGAATGTGTGGTATCGGCAGGACAATTTTGAAACGGCGAATCTGCACTGCAAGCATGACTGGTGATGTCTTCTGGTATATGTGGAATGCTAGGCACGAGATCATTTGGTGATGGATGAATTGTTGTCTGCTCATGTGAGCTTGCAGATTCTGTTGCAGGAAGAAAACATGGCTTTAAACGATCGATGCTAACATTGGTTTTTCGACCACGGACAAGTAATGTGAAATATTTGGGAAAGCGTTTTAAAACAATATACGGGCCATCGTAAGGATGAGTCAGAGAAGGATGAATTGAGTCATTGCGAACAAAAACGTGCGTAGTTGACGGGAGATCTTTTGAAACAAATGTTGTCTTTGTAGAGTGGTGTGATGTCTGAGTGGGTTGAATGCTTTTCATCGAATTTTGAAATTCCACTACAAAGTCGCTAGATTTTCTTGAAGAGTTGTTTTTGAGGAAGAATTCTCCTGGGACACTTAAGGTAGTACCGTACACTAGCTCTGCCGGCGATGCTTTGATGTCAGCTTTATACACAACACGGAGGCCAAGTAAGATTGTTGGAAGGTGATACATCCACTTTGATGAATCATGACATAGAATGGCAGATTTAAATGTCCTGTGCCATCTTTCTATTAAGCCGTTTGCCTGAGGGTGATATGGTGTAGTTCGTAAATGAGTAGTTCCAATCGTTTGCATTAGTTCAGCGAAAACCGCGGACTCGAATTGTCGGCCTCTGTCGGTAGTTATTCGATGTGGAACTCCAAATCGTGAAATCCAATGGGTTACCAGTCCTTTTGCTACGGATTCGGTAGACATGTCGGGTAATGGAACGGCTTCAGGCCAGCGCGTGAATCTGTCGATTATGGTGAGACAATATCGCTGCCCTTCACATAGTGGAAAGGGGCCAACGATGTCAACATTTATGTGTGAAAAACGCTCAGTAGGTGGCTCGTACATGTCTGGTGTTGATCTCGTGTGACGCTGCGTTTTTGATCGCTGGCATGGAATACATGTTTTGACAAAGCTCGCAATTTCTTTTTTCATCCCAGTCCAAACAAACCTCGAAGTAACTAATAAGGTTGTAGCACGAATTCCAGGATGAGCTAAGTTGTGTAATGAATTAAGTATCTGTTTCCGAAAACTTTTTGGGACGTATGGTCGAACTCGAGAAGTTGAAGTATCGCACGCAATTTGTTCATCACATCCTAAAATATCCAAATACTTTAATGTCAATGAGTTGTGGGACGTACCTTGATTTTTTATTAAATCATGCAGTTCATTGTCCTCTCTTTGCGCTGCTGCTAACTCCTTCAAATTGACGATTGCTTGATTTTGGTTGTTATGTATGGTATTTATGCGAGACAGGGCATCAGCAGTCGAATTATCCCGTCCAGGCGTATGTCTAAAATCAGTTGTAAACTGGCTAATAAAATCGAGCTGGCGCAACCTACGGGGAGATGCTTTTTCCATCTTCTGCTTGTAGGCGAATATTAGTGGGCGATGATCGGTAACTACGTAGCAAGGGCGTCCTTCAATTGCGTAGCGAAAGTGACAAACAGCCTGGTAGATGGCAGCTAACTCTCGGTCGTATGTTGAATATTTCTGCTGCGTCTCCGTTAGCTTTTTGGAATAAAACGCTAATGGTTGCATGTTGCCACTAACCTTTTGGTGCAATGCTGCTCCAACGGCTGTGTCTGATGCGTCAACGTAGACTGCTAATTCTGCGCCGGGTACGGGATGAGCAAGTAGCGTTGCGTTACATAATTCGGTTTTGCAGTGCTCAAACGCTTTTTCGGTGGCGGGAGACCATACCAGTGGTGTTGTGTCATTTTTTTTTTGTTACCCGATATCATGCCTTGTAAAACTCCTTGATAAGCGATGGTATGCGGCAAAAACTTTCTGTAAAAGTTGATCATTCCCATGAACCTTTTAAGCTCTTGCGCTGTCATCGGCTTTGGGTACTCTTTTATTACAACGACTTTTAGAAATCAAATATGTCGTCGACGTACGGGAACACACAATCGATGCCTCTAAACACTTCATTGATTAGTCGTTGAAAGGTCTGTGCGGCGTTTCGCAGGCCGAATGTCATGCAGTTGAACTCGTACAATCCAAATGGAGTACTAATGGCTGTTTTCGGAACATCATCCGGATGAATAGGAATTTGATGATATGCTTTTTGCAAATCGATTTTTGAAAAAAACTTGTTGCCTTTTAAATTATTTTGGAAGTCAGTCAAATAGGGTAGAGGATACATGTCGGGCAAAGTTTGAGCATTCAGAGCGCGGTAGTCTCCACACGGTCTCCACGACCCATCTTTTTTTTAACCATATGTAATGGGCTGCTCCAATTACTTTTAGACGGTTGACAAATTCCTGCTTCGGTGAGAAAATTGAACTCTTTTTTTGCTGCTTCAAGTATTTCTACGGACAATCTGCGAGGACGACAAAAAGTGGGTTGGCCAGTCGTTTCAATACGATGAAAAATGGTGGATTTTGTTTTGGTACCGTAAGTCGAGAGTTTCGTGATATCGCTGAATTCGTGCAAGAGATCTGCAAACGGGTTGTTTGTGCAAAACAGTTTAACACAGGCGATTTTTGAGGTCGATGGTAGCTGTAGCTGGGAGTTGTGACCGGTGATGTTGTCTATGAGACGATTACGGCGCAAATCGATCAACAAATCGTGATATTTGATGATGTCTGATCCTATTATTGGCGTCGCCACATCGGCAATGACAAATGAACAATAGAACTTTCGCTTTAAACCAAGGTCTAACTTTAAGCGCGTTTCACCAATAACTTTAATCGGGGAGCCGTTGGCAGCATACGATGTGACAGCCGTTGGGGACATGTTAGAAGATTTAGAAGAAAGAGGAAGCACAGATACGTCAGCACCACTGTCAACTAAAAAAATTTTTAGGGACCATCTGTCGGTAACTTGTAGGCGAAAAATATGGCATTTAGTGGGGGATTTTTCGCTGGAATCCACCACTGGCCTAAAAAGTCAATCTGAAGGGTGCGCTGTGACAGCGTGCGCTTGCCGTTGCTTATGCTTGCACGGGCTGCGGCATCTCCTTGCATTACGTCCATATTTTTTATGATACCAGCACTCGTCTAAATTTGAGGTTTCGCCGTCGGGTGAAGCTTGTCGATGCTGGGAACGGTGACGAGCAGTGTTATGTGTTCGAGATCGTGAACGTGACCGCATGGTAAATTGCTGGAACTTTCTACTTAAATCCATTATAGCTGTGCGTAGCTCGCTTATGTCACTGGTGTGGTCTTTGGACACCTTACATACCTGTGATGGTGACACGGCATCTACAATTGAGTCAGCTATTTTGGTAAATTCCGTTGCTGCACCATTTGACGCTGCTACCACAGGTTGCGCAAAAGTTGGCAATTTTTTAATCCAAAGACCTTTGAGTGCTGTTTCTCCTATCGAGTTGCCGGCTACTCTTTTCATTTCGAAAAAAAGCTCGGAAGGTTTTTTGTCGCCTAATGGCATTTCAGACAGGAGTCGGTTGAGTCGTCTCTGTTCGCTGTCGGCAAGATGGTCAATAATTTTCCGCTTGATGTATTCGAATCGGTCGGATGCTGGCATAGATGTGATAACCTCGACCAACTGCGCTATAATTTCAGGTTTTAGTGCGGCAAGCACGGTGGCGGCCTTTTGTTTGTCAGAGGTTATGCCAGAAGCACTGAACCAAAATTCCATTGAAACGAACCAGGCTTCGACATTCGTGTAACACATTTCTGGGAATGGCAAACGGGCATAAATGGCGGATACATTACTGGCGTTGCTTCTTGGCATTTGGCCTTGATCATCGTCATCGGTCTGCATAGCCACGGTGGATGACGTTGATAAATTGTTGGTTGTCATTTCTTTTTTGTGTTGTCTCGGGGTCACCAATTTGGGTTAGTTTAGACTTACGTTTGTTTACCCAATTAAATGAAATCAAAATGACGCGAGTTTCAATTAATATAAAAAAACTTATATTTAAATTAACTTTGACAAAATATGAAATAAGAAAATTATCGAGATGAGTTGTGTAGGTGTGAACTGCATCGCTGCCGACAGGAAAGAGATCGAGAAAGTTCTCGTTTTTATGCAAATGCAAAAATGCATGTGCTTGCGCAATACCGGTTATCTGTCTTGGGTAATCTGTATTTGGTAGCTGAAGGTTGCCACATATACAATATCCTTATGGAGGGTAAAATCCTTTTGCTGAAACTGGATAAACACTTTTTTAATATTTTTCAGTTTTGTATTTTTCCCACCAACATTTTATTTTATATTTTATACTTCATATCCTTCTTAAAATATCCTTAATCCATTTTTCTACTCCGCTCACCTTCATGTTTGCTATTTGGTTATTTGTAAAACGTTAGAAATAATTCTACTGACATTTCAGGTTTGATGCAACCTTTTATAGCAAACCAATTCTATTCCCAACATATTGTAAAAAATTTACATATTTGTTTTGTTCTATTTTTTATTCATTCCGGGCTTACACCGCTAGGTAGATAAAACGCCGCCAATGCATTTTAAAATGTCCAGTTTTTATTACAACAAATAATTCCAGAAATTATTTCAACAAAAGCAATGTCAAACAAAACCAGATTTGTGTGCGAAGTCAACCAACCCGGAGAAATATAAATTGCACACACTATTGCATAAATACTTTGGTGCATAATGACAATCAACGCCGATATATTTCCCTATATATGTTTAACAAACCCAACTTAAATCGGTGCTCTGCTAATAGTACCAACCACCATCATAAATGGTAAGCATATTAAAAACTGATATTTCATATAGCGAATGTGATTCGATATGGTCCATTTATTGCACATCGTAACATTTTATATCAAACCTTTATTCAATCTGAAGATGGAATCGCCCATCTGGATAGTGAACTTTTTCATAAAAATGTATATATCATGTAAAGCCAATTATAATTTGTTTTGGTCCAAAATCTGGGATGTTATAAATATAATGTCAGATTTTTATATTCAAACTAAAATGGCGTCTGTTTACCCCGAAACATAAATCAAAATTGATAGTTTTTGCTACGAAGATTTTCTATGCAATGAGAATCCAAAATACTATATTACAGTCCAAAATCTCCAAATTGACTGGACTGTAAAACCGAAATATTATCGTATTATAGAGCTTCTATATTAATATTATTAAATGTTGTAGGATCAACATAGCAAGAAATCCTGGTTTATTTATTACGGGCATAACATTAAAATTGGAATTAAGCGAATATGGGGTCTTTTTACACCGAAACTTAAGCCTAAATTGATAGGTTTTCCTACATGTCCGAAATCCCCATATTGACTGGATTCTAAACCCGATATATTATCGTATTATATATGTGCTAATATTTATCATCAGAAATGGTTTTATTGGTTTTCAAAGTATTCTTCAGCATAATTGTATGCGTGCAAAGCAATTATCGATGAACATTTTCCACTCTGATTGAAACACGTGAATTTGTAATGAATCAACAGATTCTTCTAGCGGCGAAACGGGCTCATGCGCCTTTCATGATTCGTCATCTGTTATAAAATTTTGAAGCACCGCAATTTTATCAACATTATGATGCACCAAGGAAAGGACCTATCGGAGCTCTTCAATACCGAACGAGGATTCAGACAAGGTGACAGTTTGTCGTGTGATCTTTTTAACATCTTACTGGAAAAGGTCATACGAGATACAAAGGTGAACAGAAATGGCACTCTGTACCCCAAACAACACATGTTACTCGCCTACGCCGATGATATCGATATAATGGGTCGAACATTGCGAGCGGTAACAGCCACCTTTGAACAAATAGAAAAGGAGTCTGCCATAGTGGGTCTGGCAGTAAACGGCGAGAAGACCAAGCTGATGGTATCAATGCGCAAGACGTCCAGTAGACTCGGACCAACTGTGGAACTTGAGAACCACAGCTTCGAGGTAGTTAAAAGACTTTATATACCTTGGTACCGCCATAAATAAAACGAATGACATCAGTTTTGAAATTCGGAGAAGGATTGTGATGGCCAACAGACGCTACTATGGTCTAAGTAAGCAGTTCAGAAACAAGGCCACCTCCCGCCAGACCAAACTCACACTTTACAAGACGCTGATACTACCCGTGCTATTATATGGATCAGAAGCATGGGTACTTGCGCAAGCAGATGAGGCAGCTCTTGGGGTGTTTGAGAGAAAAATCCTCCGAAAGATCTACGGGCCGATCTGCGTCGACGGTGAATATCGGCGTCGAATGAATCACGAGCTTTACAATTTATACGCGGACATCGACATAGTCAGTCGTATTGAGCTGCAGCGACTACGGTGGTTAGGCCATGTTATGCGGATGAATGAAAATGCCCCAGCTCAAAAGGCATATACAAATTAGCCCACTGATGGTTCCCGTAGAAGGGGAAGGCCACGAATTAGATGGAAAGACCAAGTAGAAAACAACATCTTGGAACGTGGTCTTCCAAATTGGTGGACTTGCGCACAAGACCGACGCGCTTGGAAATCTTTTTTAAGCTCGGCTTATGGAACAACCGTCCTGTAACAAGCACCAATAGACACGACTCTTTTTTCCACTTATTTTACTATTATAATTAATTTAAATTGTTGCTGGAGCACTACGAGTCTTAGCAACAAAAGTACCACTATTAGCAGGAACTGCGGTATGAGCAGCAACCACAGCTATAGCAACAACAACATATGGTGCGGGAAGAAGAGCTGGGGAAGCAAAACAACTGGAAGAGGTCCGAAGACAACTTGCTGATGGATGAACACAAATAATACAGTACCAGGAAGATTTTACCCTTTGTGCCCCGAATTTTTTTGGACTGTACACACAAATTTACCCAAAATTTTTCACAACGCACAAAATTTGCAGATAGAATGACGTAATTGCGTTATGTAGTGTAGGCATATCCCATATATTATCTACCGACTTCATGTTAATTGGGCTCCAAGTAATCAACGTATGCCCGATTGTGATTTGCTTTAAATCGATTTACATAATTTTGTCCCATTGTATACAAACGACTCTATATCTGTCCAAATGAACAATTTAGTATAGGTTGCAGAATGGGATCGTAAATATCACATATATTCATGTTAATTCTCCTTCAAAAAAGCGACGTATGTAGGATGCATCTGTTGAATAAACCCAAAGAGGTGAAGGGTATCATATATTCTGATTTCCTGGCTTTCTATTATTTTAAGGCATTTAATATTTATGCCGGCCAAAGATAGACTGATTAAAATGCATTTCATTATGAAAATCAACGATTCCGGAATAACTTCAATATCAACCTACACTAACGTGTGTTGGCTTTTACTATGTCATATGCAAATTGACTAAACCACCAGTTCTGTAAGTAGCGTCAATGAACCCGGAGATACATAAATCTATATATATAAAATAGAAAACAATTTGTTTGTTTGTATGTTACCGATAGACGCAAAACCGCTAAACAAATTTTAAAGAGATTTACGCTGTGTGTCGGGGCATGCCCTGAAAGTAACATAGGCTATATAAACTTTTAAAATTCCGCGTGGATGCGGAGTTATAGCATCAATAGTAAACATACCTCCAAATTTCTGAATATGTAATATGCGTTTATCTTAAGAACGGTTACAGATACCGTTTTCAAAATTTGCCTGAATAACGAAGGTGTGAATAATGAAGGTGTGTTTTACTGCATTCTAAAAATCAGCATATTGAAATTTTAAAATATTTTGTTTGTAGACTCCAAAAATGATGAAAACATTTTACTGAGATTTTCGCAGAACGTCATAACATGCCCTGGGAATAACATATGCTATATAAACTTCTAAGATTTCCCGTTGTGTGGTGGTCTTATAGCATCGAACGTAATCATACCTCAAAAATTATGAACGTGTAATTTGTGTATACCTTAAGTACGGTTACAGATACCGATTTAAAACTATTCCTGAGTAACGTAAGTGATAATCCGCATCATCCACCAACATGACCGTGGACAAGGGAAAATGCACACCTCATTGCATTTAAATCTATACGTAGAAAAAAGAAAACATATTGTTTGTGGACTTAAAAACCACTAAACAGATTTTACTAAAATATTCATAGTAAGTCAAGCGATAAAAAACTGAGGAGTAATAGCATCAAAGTATTCATATATCTGAAAGAATGTACATACATATGTAGAACTTTTTCTATGGGTAGCGACTTGAAAATATGGTTGAGTAACATGATCTCTCGCTTGTGGAGATTTTATCTATTTTCAGAATTTTAGATATTGAAAATGTGGGGTTCCACAAGATTGACATAAACATATGCAGAAAATGTTCAATCAAAGTACATGTTTTGCCATAGCTTCTATATAAAGATCCCAGAATTTTTTCAGTAAAGTTAACGTTTTAAATTGTGCCACTCAATAAAGCTAGCCACCCATTTTTAGAAATTGTTGTATGTTCTTCGAGGTGAAAACTCAACTTTTAGCGTTCGTTTAAAGACAAATTTGACATAGCATCCATATAAAGGTCCTGTTCTAGTTTATGTAGTTTGGTGGTTGGTAAATAGGTCCAATTTAATAATCCTCTAATGGTGGAAGTTATACAAGTTCGGTGTTTGGTCCTCTTCGTCATAAAAATGGCAGCAAAATCGATTTATTTTTGACTAAAATCTGATTTCAAATCAACTTTTAAACGTTCGTGGAAGGTAAATAATTTTTAAGTATATAATTTATTTCCAAATTTTTACATAGTTCTCTTATAATGGTTCATTCGACCCCTTAAATACTAACCGATCATTACCGAAACCAATAGGCACTTTTTTGACCGGAAACGGGCTTACTTGCAAAATTTCGTGACGATGGACACTCATGTCCAGAACGACTCAACTAGTCAAGATATGAAGATCGGTATACTAAAAGGTGGGTCTATGACCACTATTTCGCGGCATCACAAACTCTCGAATCCACACAAAGCTATAATATCCTTACAACATGGTTGTTTATATTATTTTATGTTTATGTTAAACATGTTCTTGTATTTATTTGTAAAATGCGTTTATTTTTAACTTTTTAACCTGTTTTTTGAGGTCATTTACAGATTAGGCATAATAGTAAAGTTGATAGAGCTTACAAAAACTGGAAGACAACAAAATTCGTAAATAATTTATATCCGAAACTATTTCCTTTTGCAACTAAACATGGTGAAGTCTGTCCTTAGATATGTGAGGGTGTGAAGATTCAAAGAATCTCCTAAGCTTATACTAGTACTCAGTAAACTCACAAATTTTATCATTTATTCTCAAAAACAATTTAAACGGTACCAGGAGCTGGTTGTAGGTTAACTGAGGCAACTGATTTAACATGACCGGCCAAAGGGGCAACATGCACAGCACCACGAGTCTTGGCAACAAAGGTACCACTATGAGCAGGGACTACGACAGGAGCGGCAGAAAGAGCTGGAGCAACAATCACATGTGGAGTGGCAACTAGAGCAGCTGGAACAGGCCCGGAGACTACTGGTCCGGGTCACGCAATAACTTGTGGAGGATGAGCAGCCACAGTGACTGCAGCTGGTGAATGAGCACCAAGTACTACAGTACCCGGAAGAGGACCACCAAGGACAACTGGTCCCAAAGGAAGAACTGAGGAGTTGACACCTAAAGCCAAAGCAATCAAGACTACACCAATGACGAACTGAAAAATATAAAAAACGCATTTAAAAATAATACTTTTAAACGCTAAACTAAATATTAAAATAATATATTAAGTTGTAAATATCTAGTTTGTAAAACAGAAGCAACATATGTAATTTTCTCACGGTATTGAACATTTGACTAGTTGCTACGATCCATTCGTCGCGTTTATCACATTTTTGCGAATGTATAATTATTTCCATTTTTGTATATAATCCTTCGTTTACCTTCATGTTTGCTAATTTATTTTATTGTTCTGGTTTGTTGTAAACTCTTAAATGTTAAAAATTATTCCACTGTCATATTAATGATATATATTTATTATTCTATTTATATAAGAACCATTTCTATCCCGCTTGATATTATATAACATTGAACATTCGCTCAGTTCGTAAAGAATGAAAACATGATGCAATACAGTTTATTATGTCCACCATATATTTGAATGAACAATTATTAAACAACTACAATGCCTACTTCAACAGTGTCTTGAATAACGTCACATGTAAATCGGCCAAGCCATTTGAATTGAGTGTAATGTCAGCGAATGCTCACGGCGAGAATTCGAATGTTTTCAATTTATCGCGAATGATAAAGTTACAATGAATGAACAAGCATTTGTAATCTTTTGCAAATGTTCGCATTGTAGGAAAAATTCACGAACAATAAAATTTCACTGCAAGCGTCGTCGATTCGTTCGTTCGCGAACATTTGTTGCTGAAGAATATTCTTTTGAAAAACTCAAAAAAACAAATGTTCGCGAATGCTCGCAAGCATTGTTAAAAGCAACAACAAATAAAAATATCATAAAACCAGTAAGCGGAGCAGTATAATCGGACGGGGCCGACTACATTATACCCTACACAACTTCCACGTCTAACTTTGTGTGGTTCTATATTCAGAGATTGGGCAATATTTTCCGATATTTGCACCCTCTTGACTAGAGGTCAACAAATACTACTAATATTCAGTACTGCCTCTCTAATTAATTGTCCAGATTCCCTTCACCGTGGGTTGTGTTGTGAAGTTCGGCTTTCAATTGTGGATAGATCGGCTTTTAATTGTGGATAGCCCGACTCGAAAAAAAAAATAACAGATTAAGTTTTCGGTCCACTTCATCCCAATATTATTATCTGATCATCACCGAAAATTATAGAATCCATTAGGATCCATAACTGGATCCTAATTGAAAATTTCAAAACGATCATCTTCATATTTTCGCCCTCTAGTGTGGTAATGGGTTACTAAATAATATATGAATATGTAAGCACCTATAATTTTTTTAGGTATAACGCCCACATCCGAGCACATACGACAATATATTGGTATAAATTTAAAGGCCAACCACTCCTCTTGGATATACTATCAACTTCTCGCGTCTATGTCCTTCAGGAGTAAGTATATATCTGTAGAATACAAAACTTGTCATTTTTCACACAAAAGTCAGGGTTCATTTAACCCGCTAAATATTGACCGATCTTTATCAAAACAGGCATTCTTATTCTTTGGCCCGATCCCCTTCCCCATGTAAAAATTTGCTATATTCAAGCCATAATTGCGGCCTCTAGAGCGACCAGAAAATCCGACAAAAATAAAGTTTTTGGTCCATTTCACCCCTAAATATTGACTGATCTTTACCAAAAACAATAGGGGCCTTCATTGGGTCGAACCCATCCTACATGCAAAATTTTGTGAAGATTGGTCCATAACTGTGGCCTGTATCGTGTTTACAAAATATAATGGACGGACGGACACACATGTCTAGATCGTGGGTCTAGGACCAATATTTCACGGCGTTACAAACTCTTGGGGCTGCACAAAGCTATAATACCTTACAACATAGTTGTGTAGGGTATAAAAAGTAAAGAGACACAACGAATGAATGTGTGTGTAGCAGAAAGTGTGTTGAATAACAAAACAACTACCCAACAAACCAAAAGTATTGAGAATAATATTATATTAAGCTTACCAAGACAAGCATTAAGCTTGAAAAAGTCTTGAGAAAATCTTGAGAAATGTTTATTAATAATTGTAGAAAAATCAAAACGGAACCCTTATGATACAATTACTTGTGTAATATTACTAAAAGCTTATTCTTGCAATTGTAGAATAAGCTTACAAATGTAATATTATCTTAAAGCTTATTTTTTCAATTGTAGAATAAGCTTACAAATGTAATATTATCTTAACTAGTGTGTATATAAGCTTACTCATCTCAATATTTTTATAACCTTAATAATAATAATGCAATTTATTATTCATGTGTTAATTCAAATTTTATTTGCACAGCTTAAAGTTAAAATTATAGTAAAAAGAAATTATAGTTAATATAGTAAAAAAATAGTTTCATATTTCATTTGGATTTTTTTTTTTAAATTTATAAATATTTCGAAGCTTGCCCCGATTTTTGGCAAATTGAAAAAAATGTGCGGGTGTCCTTTATAAATAGGTCTTCAGTGATCCCAATAGACAATGCTGCACCTATAAATATTAAAAATATTAATAACATTGTATTTAAATTTTGTATTTTTTTAATTTTTTACTTACTTTTTATTGCCATTGTAAATTCACATTTAAAAAACTATTGAGAATAATAAGTTTTTCTCAATAGTCAGATTTCTTTAACAACACTTGAGAAACATTTGTGTACAACAATAGTTTCTCAAGCATAGTTGAAAACTGTTTGTGAATTCACATTTTAACAACATTTTTTTAATATTACTAAAAAAAGCTTAAGAACAACTATTATTATAAGCTTGTTCTCAAGTGGTATTGAGATTTGATTACTGAATGGTATGTTGGGTATTGAGTTCACGAACTTTTGTTGATGTTGTTGTTTTGAGCATTCGCGAAAATTCGGGAATGTTTGTTTTCATTCGTGAGAGAATGTCAGAAAGAATTTCAACCACCAAACGAAGCGAACGAACGCTGTTGTGTGCTAAAAATGGAGCAAGAAAAATGTATACTAACCCATCAATTGAGAACGGCTGGACCGATTTGACTCAAAATTTCTTTCAGTTGTCGATAATTACAGGTTTTTATGAAGGAAATTTTTGAGAAAAATCTGCGAAAACCTTGCAAAAATTATTTTAAAGAAAATGCTGCACCGGTTTGACTTAAAATTTCTGTTAGTAGTCTGTAATTGAAGCGGTAAGGTTTTAATGAAAGAAGATTTTGAGAGATTAATTTTTGAGATTAATTTTCTACAATTAATTGGATTGTCATTACCTTGAAAAAAAAACTATTGTATATGAAAATAAATTTATATTTTCATTAGAGTTAAATTTAATAATAAGAAATTGAAAAGAGAGAGTAAGATTAATCACTATCATTATTTGCTCACGTTTTCCATAAAATCAAGATTTATTTAGTTTGAAGATATAAGTTACGTTCTTTTAAGAAATTGGCATGGTATGTATAGGTTGTGAAATTTTTCTCAAATAAAACACAGTAAGACATGTTAAAGTAGAGATTGAGTGGTTCCATTATGTTGAGCCTATACCAAAAACTATACCGGCAATTATGAGGGAAGTTTCTTACCCTATGGGGTAATACGGAATTAAAGGCAATAAAATGGATATTTTGTTACTACTTTTCAAGTACTTTAGGATAAGGATGCTTAAATGCGCACAATAATGGAACAAAATTGCCAATACATAGACATATGTTTTTATGTTTTATTAAAAACGAAAACGTCTATCAAAATATTCAATATAGTTCAATGATGTTAGTAATTCGCTATATACGATTACAAATACGTCAACAAAATATGAAGGTGTTATTGAACATTTTCCTATATTCGGGAAGAATACATTTAAATTCGACTCCTACATGGAGACAATTCCGCATTACATGCTGTTTGTGTCTAACTTATATGTGTCTTTATGGTACCTCAAATGGATTTTTAAAGATGTGAATAATGTTTGCATGGTATATTGACTGTACCGATTTGAAATTACATTGGGAAGTTTTTTTTAGTAGAAAATGTTGAGAAAAACATCAAAAAGTCGGGAAATTGGAATATCCGAACGTTGTTTTAGTTACATCGTTTATAACTCAAGAACTCCTTCACTGAAGATTCAGAGGACTTGGTCAGAATAGGAGAATATGCAAACTAATTGTGAGATAACGCCAAAACAAACATATTACGAAATATTTACAATCCCCCAATTTTTATATAGAACTTTAATGTTTAAATAAATTGTTGTTTTGTAAGACATATGGGTTTTTCTCGATTTAGAGTTAAGATATAAAACAGGCATTTACAATTAAAAGAAAGTATACGGCGTCAACATTGGCCAAACTCTTCCCTCATAACTGTCAGAAACTATAGAATATATAGCAAACATATACAAATCTCTAACGGCAATCTGAAAACTAATTAACAATTTGTTTAATAATGAAATATACCTATAACTGAGCAGAAACCACTAAATTTCTATGCCAAATCTAAAATTTTTCGAGTTATATACTGATTTCAGTATAAAATCAAAAGGGCAGTTGGACATGAACAAAATGATATTGTAATTAAAAATCCTTAAAGAAGGGACAAATAAGATAATGTAAAAAACGTTGGAGCAATAACAAAACATGATCTTCTTAAAAAAAAAATAAAAACATTTGGTGAAATAAGTTCTACCAAATTATAAACTGTTATGTGCTTGGGCCTGCATTGGGGTACCAGTTAATTCTTTTTAATGACATAAACTTAGTGGCAAAGGTTTTTTACCAACCTTATATTGATGCAATATTAATAAGGCAAAACGAAGTGCATTAAACTTCCAATGTTTATCTGATTAAGAACACCATACGATATTGAGTCTATAATGAACATTATAAAGCTGCGATATACATATGTATTTTTAAAATTATGCACATAATACCCAAGTTTACCCGATTGAACGGCGCATTAAGGCAAGTCGGGACAACTTGTATAAAATATATATTTCTGAACGACGTGTGTATGGATTGATAAAAAATAGTTTTTTAATATCTGGCACATTTTTAATTTTGTCGAATTTTATATCAGTGGTCCACTAAAGATACTATACTTATTCTATCAACAGGTTATTGTACATACACGGTCAAAATTATTAGAGAAGGGCGTATGTTGTACTTGGTTTATATCGTTATATATGTTACTGTACCTTGTATATATTTAAAGTGGCAAGGGGTAACATATAGTCAGCCCCGTTCGACTTTGGTTTTAGTTTAAAAAAACGACCATATTTTGTTATTCATTAAAAAACCAGCGGTGCACTGTTGTCGGACGGTGCAGACCATTTGATATCCTATACAACTACCACTATACATAAATATTATGTGGATCAATATTTCGAGCCTGGCCGAGGTTTCACTATACTTGTGCCCTCTAGTAGATAATTGCAATAATAACCAGTAAAGAAAGATCTAAAGTCGAATGGGCCGACTATATATTACACCCTTCACCACTTTGCATACATACAAGAGCTTCTCATATGCCTGCCGATAGAAAGGATATTTGAACCAGTTTAAATCAACCCATACACATAGCATACCTTTATTTATAATTTTTGGTAGGGAGATTTGCTACCCAATAAGAACTCAAAGTACCAAATTTCAGCGAATTCGGTCGAAAAATGCGATCAAAACCCCCAAAATACCGAAAATTGGGGGTACTCTTATATGGGGGCTATCCGAAAAAATTTACCTTTATTTATAATTTTTGGTCGGGAGATTTGCTACCCAATTAAAAGTCAAAATAACAAATTTCAGCGAATTCAGATAAAAAACGAGCTCAAGAACCTCAAAATACCGAAAATTGGGGGTACCCTTATATAAGGGCTATCCGAAAAAATTGACCTTTTTGGTAGGGAGATTTGCTACCCAATAATAACTCAAAGTACCAAATTTCAGCGAATTCATTTAAAAAACGCGCTCAAGAACCTCAAAATACCGACAAATTGGGGGTACCCTTATATGGGAGCTATGCCCAAACGTGGACCGATTTTCTCCAATTTCAATAGGGTTCGTCCTTGAGCCAATTAAGTGATCTGTGCCAAATTTCATCCAAATCGGATCATAAATGCGACCTGTACTTTGTTAACAAAAATACATGGACGGACAGACGGACATGCATAAATCGACTAAGAAAGCGATTCTATGCATAATCTCGATTATTTTTGCCTGTTACAAACATATGCACAAAGACATAGGGGAGACTGGGGCACCTTCGGCACATTTTTTAGAGCTCTATATCTCAGTACTTATTCAACATATATAACAACTTTATGGCTGATTATTGTTCTCTGACACTTAGTTATAAAAAATAGTACCAAAAAGATATAAACAAATAGTATTAGTTAAAAAAATTTACAGTTTTTTAAAAAAAGTCAAATTCGCCGAATGTGCCCCAACCCGGGGTAGCTTCGGCATTTGATGGCGCACATTCGGCACCATAGTCATAGCCGGGTAATTGTCATCGCTATCAGTCTGTTTGAAAATCTGATCCTCTAAAGGCTCTATTTGGTTTTAATACGCCACACAATGTTTGAATTATAGGGCTTTATTTTCTAGCGGCGGACGTTTACATCTCAAGGTCACACACACCATCAGAAATAGGGGTTTTCTATCGCATTTCGTCAATATAAGCACGTTTGATCTTATATATGCAATTTCGAACCATATTAAGGGATTAGTTTTAAAAACAAACTCAAAAACATTTTACGGAAATAATATTGCACAATCTGTATATGGCCGAATGTGTCCCACTTTAAAATGCCGAATGTACCCCGAATGTACTTTTAATAGTTTTATTCATTTTTTTCGATCAGTCTTGTAAAAACATTATATTTTAAAATACTTCTATAATAGTACACATCGTAGTTAACCACTTTTTAATAATATTGTCTTAAAAATTTAAAAAGTTTTATACACGAAATACTTACGAAATGGAATTGAAATATTACAAAAATATCTATAAAAATACAAAAACACATGTATATAAATAAGCTTATTAGCTAGAAATTTCAAACTTTGTGTCAGTTATTTATTTCGATATTCGATACCTATGTATCGAAACTAGTGATGAACGGTGAGAGCTTCATATCGAAAACGCGATTGCCGAAGGTGCCCCGAT
>NW_026880708.1:0-31559 GCF_032173495.1 Musca vetustissima | reverse complement strand
ATTAAAATTTGCTTCAATATTGTATTTCCTCTTATGGACAGGTAAACATTTAGGCTACCCAATCAAAATTTTGCTTTAAATTTGTATACCTTTCACAACTATGTTGTCAGGGTATTATAGCTTTGTGCAGCCCCAAATGTTTGTAACGCCGCGAAATATTGGTCCTAGACCCTCCTTTAAGTATACCGATCGTCATACCTCGACTAGCTGAGTCGATCTATACATGTGTGTCCGCCCGACCGTCCGTCTGTCCATTATAATTTGTAAACACGATACAGGCCACAGTTATGGACCAATCTTCATGAAATTTTGCATGTAGGATGGGTTGTGGCCAATGAAGACCCCTATTGTTTTTGAAAGAGATCGGTTAATATTTTAGGGTTGAAATGGACCAAATACTTAATCTTTATCGGCTTTTCTGGTCGCTCCAGAGGCCGCAATTATGGCCCAAACACCGAAAATTTTTGCATGGAGAAGGGGATCGGGCCAAAGAATAAACATGTCTGTGTTGATAAAGATCGATCAATATTTAGCGGGTCAACTGGACCCTGACTTTTTTGTGAAAAATGAAAAAAAATGTATCCTATAGCGTATAGATTTACCCCTGAAGGACATAAACACGAGAAGTTGATAGTATATCCAAGAGAAGTGGTTGGCCTTTAAACTAATACCAATTTTATTGTCGTATGTACTCGGATTTGGGAGTTACACTTAAATGTTTACAGGTGCTTACGTACTCAGATATTATTTAGTAACCCATTACCACACTAGAGGGCGGAAATTTGGAAATATAGCGCTCATCGCTTTCACTAATATCCAGGTATGGGCAAGGACAACACCTATAATTTTCGGTGATGATCAGATAATAATGTTGGGATGAAGTGGACCGAAAATGTATTTTTTTGTTTTGTTTTTTTTTCAATTTCAATTTTTAAAAAAAATCTTAAAAAATTGTATTGCGAATATATTTACGTGAACTTGTTCAAATTTGGAATCAATGCGCTTCTATACCGGAATTACTTTCTTTTTCCACCTACTTCACTGGACCGCCAATATGGATCTGGACCTGGAATGAGATATAGACAACAACTTCCTGACAGAAGTTGTTACTGTCGACTCCAGTCCGCTTGTTGATTTTCGTTTCATTAATACTGTTGATTAAAGGGTCCCTCCCATTAATAAAACAGAAAACAACAAAACATATGTATGAAGAGGTGTGACCAATCGAAGAACGTTCCTTTTCGCTAGCAGCGCTTGTAACTACACCTGCCAGGACCATTGTGTTTTAATATTAAGAAGAAATTAAATTTTTGCCATTATTACATTTATTCCTTTTGTCTTTGTGAGCAAATTTTGTGAATATTTTCAGAGGAGAATGAAAATATTTGGTGAAATATTTATATTCAGATTACAGAATACAAATATACTGTCTGGATCCTACATAAAGCAATATAAATAGTAGGGAGTCGAAATTACCGAAATTGCATAAATAGCGTGACATACATGTTAAAAAATATCGATGCGCGTTGTCGCCGATGTCTAGTGCATCTTTCGTGCATAAAAATTACATCTTCAAACCCCGTCTGTGCTCTCGATAATATTTCTGCATTTTGTGTGGGCCTTTGAGTAGTTCTTCTTAACAGAACCATCAAGAGGATTTCTGTTGGTTTCCAAAACGAAGGTGACAATTGGAAGTACTCTAAAGACGATTACATTAAAGAGAAAAATTGCTACGACTTCGAGAAACTATTGACGAAAACGTGAAGGTAAAGACCAAACCAGTCGAAGTATTTAAAAATAGTTTAATTTTAAAAATTAAAAAACTCCAAATTGAGTTCACTCATTAATTTGAAAAATAAAATTGAAACTACTTTGTTACCGCAATCAATCTGGCTAGCACAAATAACACTTAACCAATTCATTTATTTTATTTTTAGGTGCGTTAATTTTCCATCGTATTTTATTCAGAAATTGACCATAAAAATGATAATTCCAACTACAATCACGCCTTTTGCTCCAATGAAACCCTGGGTAATAACTCAGCTTGAATTATACCAGGGGCCATAAATACACAGTCCATAAAAAACAAACATACATATGTATATTGTTTGATATTGCCAATTTCGATCGATTGATCGTGTCTTATTTCCATTTGTTTAGACTTATTTAGTTACCAATTTTTTTCATAGATGCTGGATGGAGGAACATGCAGCTTCAAATCAAACAAACAAAAGCCAAAACCCGAAGCAGTGATACATGCAGAGTCACAAAAGCACGTGTTTAATTTTATGTTCTAAAATTGCGGACACAAATCTTTGCCATACTTTGGAAGGAAATCAACATTTTTGCCAATGTCTTTTGTCTGCGAAAATGAACGACCAATCCTGAAGTGAACGAACAAACAATTGTTAATCACGAATTTAATGCCATAAACACCGAGCAGACCAGCCAGCCAGCCAACAAACTAACCAATTTTAATCAAGACAACTCCCCTAGTAGCATCCCCTTACGTCCCATCCCCCGTTTTAGTGTTTCCCATGCCCATCCATCCGTTGCTTTTATTTGGACTTTCAATGATTTCCAATTCTATTCTACTGAAACCGAAGCAACACGAACAGAACCCACAAAAGAAGTGAGCAGAGGTAAATATTCATTAGTTGCCATTTTTCGATAATAACATAAATTGTTATAACAGTAACAACAAATTTAATTAGAACTTCAACGAATACCGACCTACCTACCCACCTACCAGACCAAAACATGCATCTTTGCCAATATTTCCAATCGATTTCGATTTAAATTCGTTGACCAGGTGTCGAGGGGTGGGATGCGGAATTGGTCATATGCAGAAAATTGCCTGGGACACTTCATGCAATTGTTTCTGATGTTTAGTGGCGTCTAATATTATTGTTGTTCATTGTTGGAACGAGTAGATTTGTTGACTGCTGGTGCTGCTGCTGCTGTTCCAACTCCAGTTAGAGAAAAAGGCGTGTCATTAAAAATTATGTGTGGTTTGTTTGCTCAATTGGTTTCTATAAATATTTTATTTGTTTAACAATGATTTAATTTTTTTCAGTAATTTTTCTCTAAAGTATTGTTTTTTTAAGCACAGTGGATTTGGGATTTACCTTTCAGAAATTGTGGGAAGAAGTTAGTGTATCTGCATTCTCAATACCACATGGACTTCTACCGAATTTACCAAACAATATTGGAATCGGGAATATAAATACGATATTTACCTGTGAGTTGCATGCGATGGAAAAAGGTCACACTTCAATTTCCGTATATTGAATTTCCTGGCCGAATTTTCCAATCTAATGTCTGCTATGGGAGGTCAGGAATGATTTAACACATGTATACTTATTAATAATTTTTAAATGTGAAAGCTCGATATAACACTAATTTGTTTGAATAATGTAGGTGTAAATACACATCATTCATACAAAATGAGCGTGGTACGATTGGAGAAACATGCACACCCTGTTACACTTAAATAATCTACATGTTGGAAATAAATACTCAAAAACCGTTAAAAAGATTTTACTGAGATTTTCACCGCACATCATGCCATCCGAGGAAAATAACATAGGCTATAAAACCTTCTAACATTCCGCGTGGATATGGAGTTATGGCATGGAAAGTAATTATTTCTCCGATCTGATCCGATTTTAACAAAACTTCGCTAGCCTCAACCTGCAATAATTTTAGTATGCTACGCAAACTTTTGTCTCAGTCGGACCATACTGGTGTACCATTTACCTAAATTCGGACAAAACTATATATGGGAGCTATATCTATATCAGGACCTAATTCAGTACTTACTTAGCTGGCTTGCTACAGAACGGTTGTTCCATAAGCCGAGCTTAAAAAGATTTCCAAGCGCGTCGGTCTTGTGCGCATCTCCTCCAATTTGAAAGACCACGTTCCAAGATGTTGTTTTCTAGTTGATATTTCCATCTAATTCGTGGACTTCACCATCTACGGGAACCATTAGTAGGCTAGTTATTATATGCCTTTTCATCTGGGGCATTCTCATTCATTCGCACAACATGGCCTAGCCACCGTAGTCGCTGCAGCTCAATACAACTGAGTCGATGTCCTCGTATAAATTGTATAGCTCGTGGTTCATTCGACGCCGATCGGCCCGCAAATCTTTCGGAGAATTTTTCCTTCAAACACCCCAAGAGCTGCCTCATCTGCTTGGGCAAGCACCCTTGCTTTAAATCCATATAACAGCACGGGTAGTATCTGCGTCTTGTAAAGTGTGAGTTTGGTCTGGCGGGACCATAGTAGCATCTATTAGCCATCACAATACTTCTCCGAAGTCGTAGGCGATTGTTTGGTGTACAGAGTGTCATTTCTGTTCACCTTTGCGTCTCGTTTGACTTTTTCCAGCAGGATGTTAAAAAGATCACACGACAAACTGACACCTTGTCTGAATCCTCGTTCGGTATTGAAGAGCTCCGATAGGTCCTTTCCGACTTTAACTGCTGACTTTGTGCCACTGGCTGGAATGCCGAACGTAGACATGGCTTTAAACATCTCTGAACGGATAGAGCTGTCGAATGCGGCTATATAGTCGACAAATAGTGAAAATCTGGTCAATGGTGGATTTGCCAAGTCTGAACCCGCATTGGTATGGTCCAATAATGACATTGACCATTGGTTTCAATCGTTCACATTCCGTTCAAAAACAATTTCTTCTTTTTGCTCTTAGAGGTTTACCATGGAATACAGATTTAGCTCTCCCGCCTTATGAAAATAGATTGAAACTTATAGATCTCCCAACTCTTGAGAGAAGACGTTTAATGCTCCGCGCAATTTTTGTACCCTCCACCAGTATGGAGGATATATTAATTTTGTCATTCCGTCTGTAACTCACCGAAATATTCATTTCCGACCATATAAATTATATATATTCTTGATCAATGTAAAATTCTAAGACGATCTAGCCATATCCGTCCGTCTGTCCGTCTGTTGTAATCACGCTATCTTCCGAAGGAATTGAGATAGGGTGCTGAAATTTTGCATAGGGTTGTCTTTTGTCAAACGAATTCACTGAAATTTGGTATATTGGGTTCGCATTGGGTACCAAATATCTTCACTAAAAATTATAAATATAATTCCATTGTTTCTGGTAGCCCCCCATATAAGGGTACCCTCAATTTTCGGTATTTCAGCGCTCTTGAGCGCTTTTTTCAACCGAATTCGCTGAAATTTGGTACATTGGGTTCTTGTGGGGTACCAAATATCTCCACTAAAAATTATAAATATAAGTCAATTTTTTCTGGTAGCTCCCATATAAGGGTACCCCCAAATTTCGGCATTTTGAGGTTCTTGAGCGCGTTTTTCAACCGAAATCACTGAAATTTGGTATTTTGTAGCAGTATATGGAAACAAATCTCCCTACCAAAAATTATTAATAGTCAACCCCTTTTAGGCGTAGTCCCCATATAACCACATTTTTTTTATATTTGGTTCTAACACTCAGTTGTAATCATTTCACCTGCGAAGGATATCGAGATAAAAAACTAGTACGTACGGTTCGATAATGAACTATATGTGAACTATAGACCGTATTTAGGCTTAGCCGTAGCCCCTGTGTGGGAGGTACCAGAAGGCATGGGCCGATATTCCCCAAATTCGGACTTGAACTAAGTTTGGAAGACATAATAAGATGGGATGAAATCAAATTTTTCTGAAACGGATTTGGTCCATGGCGTCTAGAACCAATATTTCGATAAGGCACATTTTCACCGTGTGAAAGTGTATACACACTAATTAGCCATAAGGCTGAGGGTAAAATTTTCTATTAAAAATTATTGTTTACATAAACGGTTTGTAGAAATGTCGGTATAGGTCCAGTTTTTGGTATGTTCCGTATATTTTCATTTCAAGAACCTGCCAGTATATCTATGGTGGAGGGTATTCAAAGTTCGGCCCGGCCGAACTTAACGCTTTTTCACTTCTTTTTATGGGTGAACTCGCGGCACATATTAGCTAATTATTTCAACGGGTGATGAAAATAGCTACCCCAGGTGACACCGCGGGAGGTCAATGTCCACAAGTGAGATGAAAGATGAAAATATTAATCGATCGGGTCATAAATGCGACATGTACTTTGCTCACAAAAATACATGAACGGACGGACGGACATGTATTTTTGTTTGGACATGTATTAATCGACTCAGAAGGCGATTATATGAATATTCTCATAGAATCACTCACGTCTATTTCGATTCCTTTTGCCTGTTACAAATACATGCACAAAGACATAATACTCTGTACCACAGTGTGGTGAAGGGTATATAAACGCGTAACACGAACATTCTGCTTAACCCTTTCCAGATATAACATAAAGATATTTTACGAATATTTCCAATTTCATCATTTCGTTTCATGCAACCTGTACTTGCATAAATAAACTCAGAAAGTGATTCAATATACAGTAGACCACGGATATAAGAACATCTTATATAAGAAAAACACGGATATAAGAAAATGTTTCACCCATAAATGAAAAAAGTTTGTTATATAAATTACATTCATTTAAGAAAAACCCGCTTATAGGAACAAATTTCTCGATTTTTTTGGGTGTTCTTATATCCGTAGTATACTGTATATCCCCAAGAGTAATAATGCATCTATCTCTCGTTTCCCTTCGCTTGTTAAAAATAAAAATAAATGCATATGTAAGAAAAAACAAAACTAATTCGTATATATTATTAAATATATATTCCAAATTTCTAACTTATATATTGCGATTTTTTTGGAGATTTCAACCGGTAGACGGACAGACATATGGATAATTCGATTCGTAGGCGAGTACATCCTTTTGGCTCAATTTAAATAAAGGAAAACATAACTTTTCAATACTTCATATTCTTGAAAGAACTAGTAGCTTACCCTAAATAGTAATTGAAATGATGATATAATGGACAGAAAATAAGTTTCGGGGTAAACCCCACTTTATTCGGTGTTTTGTCGATATTAAGCAAAGTATATATTTCCATTGGGTGTCAAATCTTCCATGTCCGATGTAAAAGTCCCGGTAGATGTTTGGTATGTTGAACTTAACGACTCTTTTACACATTTGTTAATATATTTTTCTCTTTTGAATAAACCACAAATTGTTAACACTGTATCTCAATTTTCAGTTCAACTACAAATTTGTTAATTTAGCAAATTTGTTTAAAAACCAAAAATAACTAAACGAATAAAAATATAAACACTGCTAATGTTAAGTCTTGAGGTTGCCAACAATTCTGAGGTGTTTCCAAAGTGGCATTATAACATGAAACAATTTTTTTGTTGGTTCGATCAATCGAGATTTATGATAATATCTGGCGCAAAGATGACAAAAAAAATTAAATAAAAACGAAAAACTACAAAAACAAGCTCGCCGTTATTAGCCTTCTGCTTATTGTCGTCTAAAGCCATTAAAAAACCACCGAAATTATTTGTCGGCTTTTGTGTCATTTCGTTTGGCTGCGCCTGTTTCAGAAAAATATTTACAAGAAATTATTAATGAATTCTTGTGTTTTTATTCTTTAACAATTTTCATGACATTAAGTCCTATTTATGGTGGTAGTTTGTTTATGAAGTGTGCGTTTTTTATTTAAAAAAATTGTTTTGTTTTTGGATTTTCTGATATTTCCTTTTCGTTTTGTTTTTTTTTCGGTTTAAGCAGTGGGTAGTGTGGGAATGAGAACAAGTTTTAATATGTTTTTGACAGGTTTTTTTGTTTGAGGTCTTTCGGGAGTAATTGTATTTCGAATAAAGTTTAATCGCAGCTAGCTTGTATGCCGACTAATTGCAATGATATTTGTGTTACATAGTTAAAGATTAGAAGCGCATACAGATATTCATGTGTTTTATGCCGACTAGTTTTCTATGGTAAATAATAAATAGCATTGTGCAAAACTTAGTATTTGAAGTAAAACTCTTAGATCCTTATAAAAGGAGTAACTATAAATTTGCATTCGCATTCAAACGCATTCAAATAACATATCCTGATTTGTGTACGTGTCCCAATAATCACCTGGTATTTTGAAAGCATTTCAATTGGGCTTTATCAATAATTATATCTCAAATGTAAGTACACGATAGTAATGTTTCTTTTTGTAGAAGATTGCCTAGAAGTCAATTGTCGTAGTAACTTTTTTGGCATCAAACCTCTTATCTACTTATAGCTAAACAAAGATAGTGTCGAGGACATATCCGTATTGAAAATCAAACACTGAACATCATCATGCAATTTGCCCTGCCATTTTTCTTTATTTTGTCCGAAATAAAATTCTTGTCCGCATTTTGGGGTAGAAATCAACATCAGTTTTATTAAGTTTATAACTAAAATGGTTGTCATTAGTGTCCTTAAAACATGGTCTAATGGCAGCTGGAGTTGAGTGTATTAAGAAATCACAAACTCCCGGAATTGAGAAATGTTCAACAAATATTACTATGCAGGGTGAGATAAAAAACTGCAACAAAGTCAAACACCATAATCTGACTTTTTGAATGATCTAAAGCGACTATGAAATGGAAGTGTTAAAATATCCTCCATACTATGGTAGAGTTCGGTTATATAGGGATAAACCGAACAAAATATTGACTATGTTCAAATAAACAAGTGCCAAAGACGTTAACTACGGACGGGCCAAATTTTGTGTAACCCTTCACCATAGGTATTACAATATTATATTGTTTCGACTTCCGGTGTAATGAATAATAAACGGGTTCATAAAGAACATACATTTATAAAGATACTTTATCCAAGCGGGTGTGGTACCAAACAAAGCGCAACTAATACTTTTCTTTAAATTTTGATGTAAATTTTTCCTAACTTGGGATGTGACTTTAATAAAGCCAACAAACTGAACATATATTTTGGTACACATATAAAGGTAATAATTATATTATATTAATTGTGTCCTGAAAGTGTTGACAATTTCGAGATTTTTGCGTTTTACGAATGCAATTCATAATACTTTAAATTTTGGTTTCTTATCGGAGAGAATGAAAAAACCAGTAAGGAAAACAGTAAAGTCGGATAGGGCCGACTTTATGATACCCTTCACCACATTGGGACCATTTAAATATATATGGGAACTATATCTAAATCTGAACCGATTTCCACGAAACTAAACACAAATCATTCTAAACTTAATTCCGTACGAATACCCTATGCCAAATTTCGTGCAAATTCAAGGATATATAGGGACTTTGGGACACCATTTACAGAAAATCGGACGAAACTATATATGGGAGCTATATCTAAATCTTAACCGATTTTTAAGAAACTCAGCACATCATTCTAGACCTAAAACTTAGCATACATCATTGTAGACCTAATTCCGTAGGGTATACCAAATTTCGTGCAAATCGAAAGATATATAGGGGCTTTGGTACACCATTTACTTTAAATCGGGCGAAACTACATGTGGGAGCTATATCTAAATCTGAACCGATTTTTACGAAATTTAGCACACATCATTCTAGAACTTATTCAGTAGGCTATACCAAATTTCGTGCAAATCGAATGATATATAGGGACGTTGGTACCACATTTACCTTAAATCGGACGAAAATATATATGGGAGCTATATCTAAATCTGGATCCATGTTAAATTGTAAACAAAGTACAGGTCGCATTTATGATCCGAATTGGATGAAATTTGGAACAGTTCCTCCGAACTCTATTGAAATTGGGAAAAATCGGTTCAGGTTTAGATATAGCTCCCATATATATTCTCGTCCGATTTAATGTAAACGGTCTCTATATATCTTTCGATTCGCACGAAATTTGGCATAGCGTACTGAATTTAGTCCAGAATGATGTGTGCCAAGATTCGTGAAAATCGGATGAGATTTAGATATACCTCCCTTATATCATAGATTGATTTTAAGAAATTAACACACCAAGGAACCAATATATTGCTGATAGGAACAAAACGTACTGAAAGTAGTATAACCTATCCTGTGACAAATTTCATTGAAATCGGTTCATATTTGGATATAGCTTCCATATATATTTTCACCCGATTTTTTTGGTCCGTAGCAAGGTCCGTAGAGGTTTCAAAGCGAGGCACATGTACAATATGGAAACAATTAACTGTGAATGAAATAAAGAAAATATTTATTATATTTTTTTCTGTGTAGAAATATTAAGAGAAGGCAAAAAGTATCGACGACGTGTTTTTTTTTTTTTTTTTTTTTTGCAATGGGAAGTGATCCGATTTCTTTACAGTCAGAATAGAACTCATATACCGAATTAAATTGAGACATTAAATACAAGGAAAACCTGCGGGTTCGATAAAATACGTCTACGGTACGGTTGTTGTTGAAGAATATATCTAAGAAAACACAACACAATATCCTGATATCTTGATGGTTTACAAAATGATACCAACACGCAAAAAAAAAAAAACAAGTTGTAGCCCAAATTTAAGACCTGTCGCTGTGTTATCAGTCCTTGACAAAGTTTTCAAAAGAACCATTTCTGAATAGATCACAATATATATTGATGGAAACAACATTTTATTTTCCAGTCAATTTGGTTTTGGAAAGGCTTTTGGTACTTATCAACTTGTATTTCATACTGTAGAAAATATTTGCAATGAATGGAATTGATTCCGGTTTCAAAGGAGCTGCTGGTGTATTTTATGATTTCACCAAGGCGTTTAATCTTTTAATAAATTGGAATGTATTGGATTTTCACCTAATAATTTGTTGTTTTTCAATAACTTTTTAAACAATCGTATTCAGTGTGTGAACATTGGCAATGAAGAAAGTAACTGGACATGAGTGAGAATTGGTGTTCCGCAAGAAAGTGTCTAAGCTTTATATAACTGACTTGAAGAATTTGCCATTTTAGAGAAGGTACTGCAGGTGTAAGTTGAATTAGCAATAAGTAAAACGACTTTCTACTAATCGATTAATCGAAGTCGATTAATCGACTTCTTTTAAAAGTAAAAAATCTACTTATAACCTTTGAAGACCTTGCAAAGTCGACTTTTCAAAATCGACTTCCGATATTCTTCATAAAAAAATGTATGTATTTTACATAAGCCCAAATTACCCAAACGTTCCAGAACGTTATTTTTTCTGTTGACAACACTTAATATACAACCAGTGAGCGGAGCAGTTAGGCGGACGGGGCCGACCATATGATACCCTACACAACTTCCATGAACATCTAACTTTCTGTGGTACCACATTCTGAGCTTGGGCAATATTTCGCTATGTTTGCACCCTCATGACCCACCAGAGGTCCACAAATATTACTAATATTCATTACAGTCCTTCTAATTACTTGTCCAGATTCCCTTCAACGTGGGTTGTTTTGTGATGTTCGGCTTTCAATTGTGGCCTGTAGATCGACTACAAAAAAAAAAAAAAAAAAAAACAAAAGAAATACATTTTCGGTCCACTTCATTCCAACATTATTATCTGATCATCACCGAAAATTATAGGCGTTGTCCTTGACCATACTTGGATATTAGTGAAAGCGATGGGCGCTATATTTCCATATTTCCGCTCTCTAATGTGGTAATGGGTTACTAAATAATATCTGAGTACGTAAGCACCTGTAAACATTTAAGTGTAAATCCCACATCCGAGTACATACGACAATAAAATTGGTATAAGTTTAAAGGATACAAATTTTGTAATTTTTCACACAAAAGTCAGGGTCCATTTCACCCGCTTAATATTGACCGATCTTTATGATAACAGGCCTCTGGAGCGACCAGAAAAGCCGATAAAGATTAAGTATTTGGTCCAGTTCATCCCTAAAATATTAACCAATCTCTTTCAAAAACAATAGGGGTCTTCATTGGCCACAACCCATCCTACATGCAAAATTTCGTGAAGATTGGTCCATAACTGTGGCCTGTATCGTATTTACAAATTATAATGGACGAACGGGCGGACACGCATGTATAGATCGACTCAGCTAGTCGAGGTATGACGATAGGTATACTTAAAGGTGGGTCTAGGACCAATATTTCGCGGCGTTACAAACATTTGGGGCTGCACAATACTATAATACCCTGACAACATAGTTGTGTAAGGTATAAAAATTAAATTATTTAGTGGGTAAAATGGATTTTGAATAGTTTTGTCAAAATCGATAAGTTGACTTTTTATTCAAAACTAAATTCAACAAGTGAAAAAGCGTTAAGTTCGGCGGGGCCGAACTGTCAGGTACTTGAAATGAAAATAAAGGGGACATACCAAAAAGTGACCTTTCTACAAACTGATTATGGAAACCATAATTTCAGCAATTTTTAATGAATATTTATACCCTCAGCCTGATGGCTAATATTGGTTCTACACCCCACGTATTTTTGGACAGCCAATTCGGTGGAAAAATGCGACCAAAACCCTCAAAATACGGAAAATTAGGAGGCACTGTTATATGGGGGTTATCAGAAAAAGTGGACTTATACTTATAATTTTTTGTGGAGACATTTAGTACCCAATATGAACCCAATCTACCAAAATTCAGCGAATTCGGCTGAAAAACGCGCTCGAGAACCGCAAAATACGGAAAATTTGGGGTACCCTTATATGGGGGCTACCCGAAAAAATTGACCTATATTCATAATTTTTTGTGGAGAGATTTGGTACCTGATAAGAACTCAAAATACTAAATTACAGCCAATTCGGTGGGAAAATACGACTAAAACCCTCAAAATACTGAAAATTAGGAGGTACTGTTATATGGGGGCTACCAGTGGACCTATACTTATACTTTTTTGTGGAGAACCAATAAGAACCCAATGTAGCAAATTTCAGGGAATTCGGCTAAAAAACGTACTCAAGAACCCTAAAATATCGAAATTTGGCGGTTACCCTTATATGGGAGCTATGCCTAAACGTGCAGACAATAGACAACCCTTAGCAAAATTTCAGCACTCTATCTCAATTCCTTCAGAAGATAGCGTGATTACAACATACAGACGGATGGACAGGCTAGATCGTCTTAGAATTTTACCCTGATCAAGAATATATATACTTTATAGGGTCGGAAATAAATATTTCGATGAGTTACAAACGGAATGACAAAATTAATATACCCTCCATACTATGGAAAAGCCTTATGTTAATTAGCAACTTATGTTTATTAGCAGATTATGGCAAGCTAAATAAATAATTCAAAAATCAAATTTATTCGTTTTAGACCTCACGACCCAGATTGTTGAGTTCTGATAGCAAGTTATTGATATATATATATATATATATATATATATATATATATATAATTGATTCACTCCCGCCTTACGTATCAACCAGGAATATATGCCGATAAAAGCAAGAGCGCGTTGAGAGAATTGTGATGAGATCAGGAAACTCCAATACAAGTTGTATTGGTTTTACCAAGGCGTTACTCTCCTTGCGACTTTTTAGGCATACACTTTAAACTATTCTGCGGGATTATATAAAGAGATTCATAAGCAATAGTTTTCTCTAATGACAATTATCTAGTTTTTATGTAAAGAAGTTGAATAAAATTACACCCACTTGTTTTAGTAATAAACCAAATACTTGTACAATTGTGGCTGTGTTTTATATAAAAGTATACACCCTAGGACATATGCTATACCAACGAATGTCGCCTACAACAAATTTCAAACATTTTGTCTATTGCATTACATGCAATAATTAGACAGCATCCAGTAAACGTTTAAATTTTGTTCATGTCACCAAAATTAAATATTACCTAAGACCAATAGACACAATGTCATTTAATCCCAAAATGTTTGCTTCTGCCGAACCATGCGACAACAACGTTGTACAAGTGAATCTTCCTCCACTCGTGCTCCTGAGCATGCGTGCAATCAGCTCTCCTAACCAAACAAACAAATGTATAAACAAACAACTTTTTAATTTTACGCAATCGCAACATTTAAACACATGTTTTTATTTGATGATGGAGTGCGTGATAAAAAAATTGAAAAAAAAAACACACACTACTGAACAAAAAGTCGAAAATGAAAACTTTACATGAAAGGCCAACAGAAACAAAAAAGAGTAATGCAAAGACGCGACATACAACAGTAACATCAGAAAATTTACTGACATCGTAACTTACCAGATAACTTTTACACTGGCAATCTTTAAACGAAACACTCGTTTTCAATTATAATTTTGTAAAAATATATAATTTATGAGTATAATTGTTTTTCCAAAACGGAAAAAAATGCGACGCGCATGTGCCGCCAATATCAGCCAAAAACAAATATTTTTTTTGTCAAAATACAAGGAAACTGTTTACTGCCTTGGCTAAGAAATCCTAAAATTATATGCAATTAAAAACGTTAATTGGATAACGTGAGGAGGAATGCTTAGAGTTGTCATAGTCTTCGATTGTCACTCTATTGAAGACCAAACATGAAATCCTCAATCGATCAGTCTTTGTCACCTCTAACACCTGCTGCCTTGTAGGATAGAATTTAGTAATTGAAAATTGTTTAAATAAGTTGATATTTGTAATGACAATATTTTTTCTAATTAATTAAATCAAGGGCTAATTAGTTAGGTTTTTTATTTTTGAGCATATATACAAAATTATATATCTATTTACTATTACCATCACGAAAGAGATGACAGCAGCCAGCGAACAAAATTGTGGAAAACATAGTTCCAGATTTTATATACCCTTCACCACATAGAGGGTATTATGTCTTTGTGCTAATGTTTGTAACAGGCGAACAGAATCGAGATAGACAAATGGTTCTTTTTGAGAATATGCATAAATTAACTTTCTGAGTCGATTTATGCACGTCCGTCTGTCCGTCCCTCCATGTATTTTTGTGAACAAAGTACAGTTCGCATTTATGATCCGATTTGTATGAAATTTGGCACATGTCACTTTTTTTGCCCAAGGACGAACTGGAGAAAAAATCGGATCAGATTTAGATATAGCTACCACATAAATGTTGCACCAACTTCCAATATTGGTCCGATTGAGAAACAATTTTGCACAGAGTACTGAATTCGGTCTAGATTGATGTATGTTAAGTTTTATTGAAATCGGCTCAGATTCAGATATAGCTCCCATATATAGTTTCGTCCGATATTATGTAAATAGTGCCCCAAACTTCCATTATTGGTTCGATTAGACAACATTTTGCACAGAGTACTGAATTAGGTCTAGATTGATGTACGTAAAGTTTTGTTGGAATCGGTTCAGATTTAGATATAGCTCCCATATATAGTTTCGTCCGATTTTATATAAATGGAGCACCATACAGCCAATATTGGTCCGATTGGCACAAAATTTAGCACAGCGTACTGAATTAGGCCCAGATTGATGTATGCAAAGTTTTGTTTGAGTCGGTTCAGATTTAGGCATACCTCCCATATATAGTTACCTGTCATATATAATCCGATTTTGGGGTAAATGGAGCACAATACTGCCGATATATGTCACCATACTATCAATATTGATCCGATTTTGCACACAGTACTGAATTAGGCCCAGATTGGTGTATGCGAAGTTTTGAGGATCCAATGATGCTATGGCTATTCTATCAAAAGGATATTGTACATATGAACATCTTTTGTATGTATCCAAAGTGGTGAAGGGTATTATATCAAAAGTCGGACGGGCCAACTTTTGAACCTTCATTACTGGTTTGAATATAAGTCATTGTTTGGAAATAGCCTAATAGGCCATTTTGAGGCGAACTTAGCAGCATTTCCTACAAAAGTGACTGTCATTTGGCACTCCGTACATATGAACATCATTGATTGTAACTGCAAAGGCGTGGATCTGCTTTTTTTATTACGTAGGAATCACACCATGGCATAATTATTGGAATTTATAATGGCAAACCTCTTTCAATTTGTAACCCATTCACTATGGGACAAAGATCCCATTTTTTGGCCAAAATTAGGGTAGTGGGTTTATGAACTAAGGTAAGGGTTTTGAGGATGCTGATTACGATTCTGCAAGAAAAAATTAAAAATTGTAACAGGCAAAAGGAAACAAGATATACGCATGGTTCCTTTTGAGAATATGCACAGAATTATCATTTATTTGGCCCAATAACGAACTCTATTGAAATTGGGGAAAAATCGGATCAGATTTTCATATATGTCCCACATATAGTTTCGTTCAATTTTAAGTAAATGGTTCACCAAAGACCCAAAGTTAGGCCAATCGGCGCAAAATTTGGACAACGTTCTGAAGGAAATGTAGTATGGCAAGTCTTGTTGAGATCGGTTCAGATTTGGATATAGCTCCAATATCCAAATTTTCCCCCGATTTTATGTAAATGATGCACCAAGGACCCAAAATATGGTTTGGCTTCTAGACCCGGAATTGTATGAATATCCGTGTAGGACTTTTGTTCTCTCGCAGTAGGCAATACATTTGGGATTCTGATAACCAACCAACTGTAGAATCTCTGATTTATATTGTCTTTGCTATTTCAAGATGTCCTCCACATGGAAGTTTCAAATCTAATTTATTTATGGTCAGAGAAGGTATAGTTCTTTGAGATTCTCCTTGTTGAAGTGGAGGGTTTATCCTTCTGAGCAAGTCAATGCTCTTCAATTTTGTTTCTCCGGTTTATTGTGGCTATTTTTCGCCTTTATGTCAGAGTTAACAATTTCCAAATAAATGGTTAAAAAATGAGCCAAACGAAATAGTATCTCCCTCAGATCAAAAATGCGACCTGTGTTTTCTTTAAAATTATAAATGAATATACCGACACGTGGACGTTCATAAAAGGACTCAGAAAGTAACTATAGACCCATAGATTGTTGTTACATGTTTCAAACCTATGTACAAATTCATAACACCTTGTACAACAGTGTGATTGTTTGTATTCTCTATGATTTAGTTTTCCATTGTCCTTAGCCCATCAGTCTCCAGTTGTTCACTCCTATTTGAATTTGCATTGAGCCCTAGTACTCCAAACTCAACAATGTTTAAATATATGAATATTTTCCCTATTTGGGTTTGCCATTATAAATCTGCTACCGAATTAGTACGACAAATAACCAGACATATTTTTTTCTAGCGTCACATGATTAATCAATAGCTGACACGTCATTTGGAGCATAAATACAAATCAAAGAGATAAATTTACGTCATATTGGTCCATAAATTGTACAGGCGATGACTGAAAAATGACCAGCCACCACTTCACTTTAACTTCAAATTAGGTAGGGTTTTTTTGAACATTTTTGCTATTGTTGATTTCTGACTCCGAGCCCATTACTATTGAATTGGCTTTGAACTACTGCTGTTGTTGTTATTGTTGTTGTCCGGTTTGAAAATTAATGCAAATTTAAATCCATACACAGTAGAGCAATTGGTGGTGGTGGTATTTTGTCTTTTGTTTCCTAATTTTTATAAATTGTTATTTGCTTTTGTTGTTTGTCTCAATTTGCCGTTAAACCCAATCAATCATTTTATGGTTCATTTATGGGGCCGATATTGGTTTATGGATGCAGTTTGAATCATTTGTACTTTATGTGGTTTAGATTTATTCCTCAATACGATAGTTGTTGCTGTTGCTGCTTTTGTGGTTTGTCATTTTAAAGAAATACATACATATTTATTTGTTATTCAATTTATAAATATCCACATTTGAAAGGGGAGGTAGGGAGTTGGGTTTGAATTCCCATTTGTCCGAAAACTAAGAAAGAGACAATGTGTCGCCATTAGCAAGTAAAGTGTCAAATTTTTAAAAACACCCGCACCCATGAATTCGATTTCAGTTCAATTGAATTCCGTTGGCTTAGGGATTTTGAATCAGTTCGTAGAAATTTAAAGCGACAATAACTATGACATTACCATGTACATAGTGTTTTTTGGGCAATGACTTATGTTTATTTGATTATGGCGTTTTTTTTCTTTTTAGCAAAAAGTATATCATAAATTACAACACTAAGATACTTGTGTCGAAAAAAAAACAAATCACTTGAAGGCATTTAGGGTATTAATGTGCAGTAACATAAAATTGTTGAACGCATACAAAAGACTTAAGACACAAACATGAATTCATTGTCCATTTAGTGTAAAATATTGTTGCAATAACTTTATTACAAATATTTGTGACATATTTATGATTGCATTTTCATAATTGATAGATTCTAATGTGTGAGGTTTAAAAAAAACTTGGTTAATTATAGCACGACACACAACAGTGGGAAAAGTATGGTATTGTTACAAATGCCTTGTTAGCCTCGAAGTGAGGCGCCAGTGAAATTCTCATGCGGTTTATTTTGTTGGTCACCTAAGTACTTCGCTTTGTTACAAGAGACATTTTGGTATGAAAGACTTTTTCCAAAGAAGCAATAAATAGCTTCTGGGGAGAATATCCCAACAAAAAAATAAGGGAACTGATGAGGATCAGGGGCGAGATCCGAAACTTTAGTCTTTCCTGCCTTACCCCTTGGTGGACAATGCCATACGTCCTCCACTAATAAGTATTTATATTAACCAATGGCAAAGTGAAGAAAATTAGGTTGTGAAAATTTTAATTAAACATTGAAAATGCCGAAAATTGGGGCGGATAGTTATGTCAAAACGTAAACCGATATGGCCCATCTTCGATATTGAATATACATATGGAATTCGTAGAAACTTCTGTGTTGGTCCACAAAGTGTCTCTTCTAATACAACCAAACCTAATGTTTGAATTCACTCTGCACATCTCAACTACACATATTAACTTTATTATTACGACTTCCAAATTATCGAAATAAATTGTTTATTAATAATGATTTTTCTAAATTAACATATTTGCAATTTGTTGCAATCAAAGACATTACATGTATCCAATGAAGAACGAAAAAAAAAACACTCCAAACAAAGCACAGTTGCCAAACGAACATTGGTGTTGACGGCATCCAGCAATCAACTTAACTGCCACTGCAGCGGCCACAACAAATGCCAGCCAAACACTGGTTGGTAACCTTTTGTCACCTATTCTATCATAATATGCATAAATTTGAGCATTTTGCTAATCACCAAACATAAATTAAGCATTTTCCATGGTTTCACATAACCGCAAGTTTAAATGTGTGTGTGTGCTATGACGTTTTGTATGCATACATGTATGTCTTTTTGAATATGACTATATGTCTATTATATATGTCAGAGGACATGTGTACGTATGTGCTTGCATAAATATATACGTTAATGCTATACATGCTTATATAGAAAACTGATTGTCTATTTTGATATTTTGTTCAAAGTTGTCTAATATGTTCGACTACTTAGATAGATACTTCAATTATTGGTATTTACAGTGGTGTAAAATACATATAATATATAATATTTAAATTCAACAAATAGTACTATGTTTTATGTGTGCACAATTTTTTCCCAATATTTCTAGCCTATATCATACTATGGTACAGGAAAGGAAGGGTAAAAAGGAAACGAGATATGCCCATATTTACTTTAAGGAATATACAGGGTTATCCACTTCATGGTTTTAAAAGTAAATTTAATAGAACTCATATAAGGTTTATCTGCATAAACACGGCATTTTGCTTAGCCCCACAAAAAGGACAATGGCATCAAAACGGACCAAGGAGCTCACCAAACAGCGCCATTTTTTCGATGTAGACGACGAGAAATGGGGAAACCACGAAATGGATAACATTCCCAGTTGATCAATGAATGTCCATCGGTATGTCTACCTACTGTCGCATTTATTATATGAATAAGATGAAATTTGTCACGCCTCAAGAGGACAAATTTTCCATTTGACATACATATAGCTTTCATATATATTTTCGACGGATCTCATGATGATGCACAAAAGGAGCCCGATTGATAGGGAATTTTTCTACTACGACTCACATAGTCGGGGTTCGTCACAGAAATTTATATTTATTGGTGACCGAGAGATAAAACCTAGAAATGTTTGTTCAAAATATTAAAACTTCCTTCCGCTTCTTCCAGGTTTAACATACTTCTTTACCAACTCCGATTCAACTGCCTAAACGGTCTTGGGTAGATTCTTTTAAATTGTTAAGGTATAGCATGGCCTACCAATGCTACGCCTTACCAATAGCAATCTGTCCAGAAACCCAATCACCCTCTTTTAAATCCCCTAAAATTCAAGGCAAGAAACTTTTTGGCTATTAACCCAAATCGAACCCGAACGGCCTCAGTAAATTTCGAGACCCAACGCCTCTCTGTAACTTTAGATAACATTCAATGCCAGGGACCTGGAGCAATTCGTGGCGACTAACATTAAATCGATATTCAGGAGCTCTTTTGACAACTGAACTAAATTTTGGACCCAACGGCTCTCTGTAACGTTGAACCAAAATCAATGCCAGAGACCTTGCGTCTCAAGGTCTCAACGGTCCCTTAATCAGGATTCAGCGGTGCTCTGCAAATTTAGATGAAATTCAATGCCAGGCACCAGTCACTAAATTACACAAAAATCCAATACAAAATTCCTGTCGGCTCTCTTGACGACTAATCCTAAATCGAGACCAACAACTCTCTGTAAATTTAGATCAAATTCATTGGCTAATACCTGTCGACACCCTTGACGACTAAACATAATTTGAGGCCAAATGGCTCTCTGTAACCTTCAATCAAATTCAATGCCAGCGACCTGACGGTACACTTTACGACTGACATTAAATCGAGACCCATAGGTCCTCTGTAAAATGCCAGAAACCTGTCGGTAAATTACAAAAAAATCAAATATATCTATGGGAAATAGTTCTGCACTAAACTTTTCACCTACCAAAAATCCGAAATGCTAAATTATAAAAATTTCGATAGGAAATGGGATCCGATATGCCAAAGAAAATCCAGTTAAAAATGTGTAATTACCGAAAATGTGGAGGGACATTTATATATGGGATACATCACAACTTGGACCTACATAGACAATTTTAGACAAAAATGAGCTTTACCCTCCAATATCCGGGAATGCCAAATTATAGCCACTACAATGGGAAAAAACAGCTAAAACCTTTAAAGTGCTGATAATGGGGCGCTACCATGCCAAAACATGGAACTATATTCATAATTTCCTTCAAGAACCCTTTATATCAAATTACAACCACATCGCTGGGGAAATGCGGCTAAGTACCGCATTTTCAATACCAAACATCATAGAAGTAATAGCAATGTAGGTGAAAAATTTGGAAACTATATACTCATTATTGTGAGGCTTATCACGATTTCTACAGATTCTGATGGAGAATATGTATACATTATGGGGATGAATATTTCGAGGTGTTTTATATTACGATTATGCCCAAATATGGACCGATAAATTAAGTAAATTTCAAAGCTCTATCTTAAGTATTGCGGCATATATTGTGAATTCAGTGGGGTATAATTGTAAAAAACTGGACATTTGTCGGTCAATACTGTAAAAAGTAATCAAAAATTGGCCTGATTCTGTATATTATGATTCTGTGAAGCAAATAACTAGGATCATAATAAACTATATGTTGCAACTAAGTTCAATAAAATACACGTTGTCGTCGAACACACTGTTCCAACAAATATCAACATTTTTTCTCGGGGAGGGAGTTTAATTGTTTACCTGTCGCTGTATTAAATGGAAAATGGTTATAAAAAATTTTTGATAAGACGTTTAAATGCTGTTTTCATGCCACACAAAAACTTATTGATATGCCAAAAAACTGATCTGCGTTTTAATTTTTGTTGTGGATGTGGTAGTTTCTTGCCTTTGCCTCAACTAAAACCGATTACCACACCCTTTTTGACTTGAATTGCAAGTTGTTGTCTTGACCGAACCACCGCCACCACTCCGACTTGGCAATGCACTTAACCAAGTTACCTCTACATTTTTTTTCAAGTTAACAATTTTAAGATTTTATTTTATGACAATTATTGTTGTACGAATATCTATCGATTATTACCGGTGTTACCTACCGCTGGTCACATTTTTATTTCGGCATCCGATCTAAAATGGTGTTTTGTATGACATTTTTACGATAGTTTGTATTCAACCAAAATGACATTTATTGTGATAATTAAATGGAACTTAATTTTGGTCGAGTTAATTATATAGCTTCTGTATTAGACGCTGGTGTCACAGAGCGACGTTAGGTGAGATGTATTTAAAAAGAGGGGAAAACAATTAATCAATATTTATACTCGGATAAAATGAACTACACATCAACGTTGAATTTCTGATTATCATTTACCGTTATTAAGTATTTAAGTTCATATATGGATAATGTAGGCTTAGGTTTACACTTCCCCATTAGATAACACTTTGTGTAAATACCAAGAGAATCAAGGCAGCAACCTTCTTATAATCGGTCCTCTACTTCATGTAATTCGTATCTAACATGATATGTGTCTGTCTGAATAAATTACTACAGAGATCGCAATACTTTAAAGAGAGCTTTGGCATTTCGCACAAATGTTTTATGCCATTTTCCATCAAAGTAGCTGTAATTTAATATTGTGTTTTTGGGAAGACTGGCATACATGTATAAAGAAAATTATACATATTGATCATGTTTTGATATAGTCCCTATATTAACATAGTTTACATGTTTTAGCAGTATTTTCCCACTAACTAGCGGAAAATTTGGCATTTTGGGTACTTAGATGGGGACAAACATTTTGATTTATGTTCCATTTTCGGCGCCGCATTTTCATATTTTTGAAGGTTTTATGGAATATTGACCAAATCGGTTCAGATTTAGATATAGCTCCCATAAATAGTTTTGTCCGATTTAATGTAAATAGTGCACCAAACTCCTAATATCGGTCCGATTGAAGCAAAATTTTGCAAAGGCTACTGAATTGAGTCCCAACTGATGTATACAAAATTTTTTTTTGGAATCAGTTCAGATTTAGCTATAGCTCTCATATATAGCATCCCCCGGTTTTAGGTAAATGATATGCCAAAGTCCTATCTATCTTCCGATTTGCACGAAATTTGGCACGGTGTAGTCAATTGAGTCTAGAATGATGTGTATAAAACTTCGGTTCAGATTTTAGATATAGCTCCATATAGTTTCGCCCGATTTTAGGTAAATGGTGCACCAAAGTCCCTGAAAATCATTCGATTTGCACGAATTTTGGTATAGCGTACTGAATTAACCAAATATAGTATCGCTCGATTTTAGGTAAATGGTATGCCAAATTCAATATATATCTTTCGATTTGCACGATATTTGGCATAGCGTACTGAACTGAGTTTAGAATGATGTGTGTAAAAGTTCTTGAAAATCGGTTCAGATTTGGATATAGATCCCATATATATTTTCGAACGATATAATGTGAAAAGTCCCTATATATCTTTCGATTTGCACAAAATTTAGCATAGCATACTGGATTGAGTCTAGAATGTGTGTAAATTTCTTGAAAATCGTTTCAGATTTAGATATAGCTCTCATGTATATGTTGACATGAAATTTTGCACATCGTACAAAATTGAGCATTTTAATATTTGCTTTAAATCGATTTACATAATTTTGACCCATTGTAACAAACGAATGACATGTTTGTGGATTGATCTAAGCCGGTTCGCATTTAGATAAAGGTCACATATTTTAGTTCATCCAATTTCATGTTAATGGCACTTCTGTTAGGATGCATTCGTTTAATATACCCATAGTGGTGAAGGGTATCATATAGTCGGCTCCGTCCGTGAAAGAGTGAAAAACACCTTCTCAGAAGTGGTTAGATGTCGTTCGATGTTTTGCAATATCCTTTGCTTTGCAATGTCCTTTATAAATATAATTAGATTGGATTAATTGAATATAATTAGAAATTCCACAACATGGACCTATATTTATTATTTCCTAAATATAAGTATGCCAGCCTTCAAGAATCCTATATACCAAATACAATCGCATCGGTGGGGAAATGTGCCTATGGGAACTATGACCAACGTTAATTTATAATTTATTGTAAAAAGATTTGACTCTCCATGAGTAACTAAAGATTGAAAATTGGACCGATATATCCCATACAAAATACCAAACATTCTAGGAGTAATAGCAATGTAGGTGCTACATATCGACACTGTATCTTAAGGGAACTATGATTATTGACTTCGCTCTAAAATTAACAAAATGGCGGACTAATGGCGGAATATTTTTTCAAAGTATTTTTGGAAAATCGCCGATTTTTTACCAAAAATCAAGTTAAAAAATAAGGAAGATTTTCACCGATTGGCTTCATCCTAGTTCATACGATAGCTATACACTCACAAAGAAACGTGCAAAAATTTGGAATCGATTGGGTCATTATTTTTTGAGTTATCGTGCCCGCCATTCACAAAAGAGAAAAACGGGGAAGTTTCTCTGTGAGTATATTGCTATCGCATGAACTAGGATAAGGGCAATCGGTGAAGATCTTCCTTATTTTTTTATACCCTACACAACTATGTTGTCAGGGTATTATAGCTTTGTGCAGCCCCAAAAGTTTGTAACTCCGCGAAATATTAGTCCTAGACCCACCTTTAAGTATACCGATCGTCATATCTCGACTAGCTAAGTCGATCTAGACATGTGTGTACGTCCGTCCGTCTGTCCATTATAATTTGTAAACACGATACAGGCCACAGTTATGGACCAATCTTCACGAAATTTTGCATGTAGGGGGAAAGATCGATTAATTTTTAGGAGATGAAATGGAACAAATACTAAATTTTTGTCGGTTTTTCTGGTCGCTCAAGAGGCCGCAATTATGGCCCAAACATCATGAAATTTTCCATGGAGAAGGGGATCAGGCCAAAGAATAAGAATGCCTGTTTTCATAAAGATCGGTCAATATTTAGTGGGTCAAATGGACCCTGACTTTTGTGTGAAAAATGACAAAATTTGTATTGTATAGCGTATATATTTACCCCTGAAGGACATAGACCCGAGAAGTTTATATTATATCCAAGAGGAGTGGTTGACCTTTAAATTAATACCAATTATATTGTTGTATGTGCTCGGATGTGGGAGTTACACCTAAGTATTTACTGGTATCTCCGTATTCGTATATTATTTAGTAACCCATTATAACTCTATAGAGCGGAACTATAGCGCTGATCGCTTTGAAATGTTCCATGAGGTTCAAGTTATGGTCAAGGACAACGCCTATAATTTTCGGTGATGATCAGATAATAATTTTGGAATGAAGTGGACCGAAAACTTAATTTTTTTGTGTTATTATCGAGTCTATCTATAATACTCAACTCAACCCACGGTGAAGGGAATCTGGACAATAGCTGTACTGATTACTCGTAATATTCGGAAAATATGTCAGTTTGAGGAAGAGTTGCTGTTTACCACTAATCGGGCAAGAGGGTGCAAATATCACGAATTATTGCCCAGGCTCGGAATATACATCCGCAGAAAATGTGAGTTCCATGGTAGTTGTGTAGGCTATCGTATGGTCGGCCCCGTCCGACTATACTGCTCCGCTCACTGGTTTTGAACTTAGTTTGTGGTCAAAAATAGGCGATATTTGTGCGAATTCAATAATCCTAGTGAGGAGTTATCTTGCCCGCCATCAAAAATAGGGACTTTTTTGATCACAAAAAACAACAACAATTTTTTTATAAATTATTTTTCTTCCTTTTTAAATCTTCAAATATATATGGGAAAATACAAAATCTTTTAAATTCCTTGAAACTGAGGTTTGCAAGGTTATAACTCGCGAAATATGAACATATTGCATATAATTTAAATTCATTTATATAAAATGAAGTGTTCTTGTCAAAATTTTAAAATATTGGTAATAAATAATAAATTGCGTGGAAGCTGCGATGGTGGTAATGTAAAAATATGTGTTTCTTCCTTATTTGTGGCTAAACCATACAATGCACGCACATGTGATCAGTGACTAAGTTGCAGAATACTCCATGGACAACATGGTTCTAATGTATGATTTTTCAATATAATCACTGCATCCATCCAAAACGGATGCTGACATTTTGAAGCCGGATTTTCGGTGTTTTTTGAATTTTTCTTATAATTAGGACGCGCATCCAGATAATGGACTAAACTAATTATAGGATTGTAGAGCTCGTGATTTTGCTTCGTTTAGGGTATATCTCATGAAGTGCTCACCGTAGCTTTTTTGCAATTGGGTTCCAAAGACGAAAATTTGGTGCGTAAATATTTACAAAATACATATTTTTTGAGTCTAAAATTAAGAAAGTCCATTCAAATTCCCTGGAACACCGCGTGAGTTTAGTTTTTTTACGTGCCGGATCTAATGAGCCCAGCCATGTTCAATTCCGCCCAATAAAACGGCGGATATAGGTACCATGAATGTGGGAAAAACTGCAAAAACTTATTTTGACAACTTCGCGTATATAATCGCGTTTTTCTTCGAATTGATTTCACATACATTCATTCTTGTGTTATCATATTCGCGAATCTGTGTGAAAATAGGTCAAAAATATATCGATACGCGAATAATATGCGTATTTTATCCAAAATCGATTGTGGAGGCACATCCGCGGTTCTTAACCGATCCTTTTAAAATAGGTGTCCTTTTGTGTATTTTCAAAGGAGATTAATGAAATCGGATGCGCATAAAAATCGTATGCACCTTTCGCCAGTTTTAGTCATTTCTAGGGTTTTTGCATAGTAAAGTGCATCGAGCGGCACACTTTGGCCGCTTAATGAAATCTCGAAAAATGCATAAATATTGGAAGATATTGATTCGGCTTATACGAAAACCGCATGCGCATCAACTGATTTCAACAAATACGCGAACTGTATGCTTTTTAATGTTGATCATTTTCATATACTCTAACTGCAATATATTTGGTCATTTTTAAAGTCAAAACTCTTAACAAAGGAATCTGCTGATATTTAACAATCATCTAAAAGAATTTGTAGAAGAAATCGTCACGTGTTGTAGAAGATCTAGACTAAATCGGATTTCTTATCCATACCAAAAAATCAAAAATTGAAAAAAACATGTTGTGGCAATTCAAAAATTAATTTATTGTATTTTCAAATATTTTCATGCTTTTATTTGTTTTTCGCGACTAATAAACCGTATTTCAATGTGATTTGACTAATATGCAAAGAAAACAAATGTGTTTAATCATTTGTCAAGAAATTCGCAAATTACAACAAATCGGAATTAATTTAATTTATATTTGAAATACAAGATTTAAAATCGCTATAACTTTTGTGCGCAGCATCCGAATTTGTGAACGCGAACAGATTTTGAATCAGCATATTTTCTTTAACCTATGTACCAAAAATCATGAATGTGCTAGCAAAAATTTTTTTCAAATTTTATGGAATTTTAAAAGAATTTTGTAATTTTCCATATGTGCAAAGTTAAAAACCTTAACAAGCATTGGTTCATTTACCAGCCCATTTAAAATCTTAAAAATGAAAAATTGAGAATGGGGGGGGGGGGGGGGGGGTTCCCTTAAATAGAGATATAGATCTCATGTATATTGTCGTCGGATTTCATGTAAATGGTGCACAATTAACAGTATGTATGTTTGATTGACACGAAATGTTGCATGGGTTTACAACTTGAATTCAGGAAACTTAACACACATTAATCTAGACCTAATTCAGTACACTATGCCAACTTTTGTGCAAATCTATATCTTTCGACTTTGTTTCACCATTTACCTTAAATCGGACGAAAATATATATGGGAGCTATATATAAATCTGAACCGATTTTCTCGAAACATAACACACATCATCCTAGACCTAATTCATTACGCTGTGCCTAATTTCGTGCAAACCAAGTTATATATAGGGACACTTGGTACACCATTTACCTTAAATCGGACGAAGATATATATGGGAGCTATGTCTAAATCTGAATCGATTTTCAGGAAACTTACCACACATCATTCTAGACCTAATTCATATCGCTATACCAAATTTCGTGCAAATCAAATGATATATAGGGACTTTGGTACACCATTTACCTTAAATCGGACGAAAACATATATGTGGTTCGTCCTTGGGTCAATTAAGTGACCAGTGCCAAATTTCGTCCAAATTGGATCATAAATGCGACCTGTACTTTGCATAAATCGACCCAGAAAGTGATTCTACTGATTTTTTACTACCGCAATCAATCTTTGACATGTTTCCATGTATATTTGAGGTTATGACACCCAGACACCCATTCAAGTGGTATATTTCATTCAGAGAAGGAAACTGTAGCGTTTTCCAACACATTTGTATAAACAATCCGATACATTGTATCATAAATTTCGTAAATAGATCGAACTCCAAAAAAAGGAAAATATTCCGATACCATTATTGACCTCCCTCCATTCTTTCAAGTACTCTTGATAAACCTTTAATAATAAGTAATAAGACTATATGTATTTTCTATTATTATTTCCATGTCAAATATGCATGTTTATCACTAAAGTCGGCACAGAAGACAATTCTTTTAGAAAGACAGGAAATGAAAGTAGGCAAAATGTGTAAATAAATATGAGAATGTACATTTAATCTCTAGTTATTCTAGCAATTTCTGGACCATACCCATCTTCATTTTTCATAAAAAGACCAAATTTTCTCTCAAATTTTACCATATGTCTTTATGCGTGTTATAAACATCCGAACGAAATGTTAAAGGTATAGCTGCAAAACAACAATAAAATTGTGTCAATTAATTTCCTTGCCATTTAAGTCTTCAAGTACTTATATAGAAAGTTATATATCTTCAATATAATACGCGTATATTTGCCAGCAGTTTGAAATCGTCCATCTTATAAATCGAGAATGGCTGGGTCCCTTCAGCTAGGTTTCTACATGCTTTAAAAATGATGTTGAAAACGAAGAACATAGTTTATGACAAAAACTATGTTGTTGCAGGAGTGTTCGATTTTCGTTAATATTTTGATTTTATCGTTATATTACGATAGAAAAAACCAATGTTGCACCATTTACCTAAAATCTGAAAAAATATATATGGGAGCTATATCTACATCTGAACCGATTCCAACAAAACTTCGCATACATATACTTGGAGCTAATTCAGTAGGCCGTGCAAAATTTTGTGTTCAATTTACATAAAATCGGACGAAACTGTATATGGGAGCTATATCTAAATCTGGACCGATTTCAACAAGAATTCGCATACATCGATCTAAACATAAGTCAGTACTCTGTGCTAAATTTTGTCTCAATCGGACCAATATTCACAGTATGGTGCTCCATTTACATAAATGGGAGCTATATCTAAATCTGAACAGATTTCATCAAAACTTGGCATATATCAATCTGGACCTTATTCAATACTCTGTGCAAAATTTTGTACAATATTGGGAGTTTGGTGCATCATTTACCTAAAATCGGACGAAACTATATATGGGATCTATATCTGCACCGATTTTTTACAATTTCAATAGGGTTCGTCCTTGGGCCAAACATAAATGCGACCTGTACTTTGTTCACAAAAATACACAGACGGACAGACGAGCAGAGGGACATGCATAGATCGACTCAGAAAGTGCATATTCTCAAAAGGAACCATGTGTCTATCTCGATTCCTTTTGCCTGTTACAAACATAGGCACAAGGCATAATACCCTGTTCCACAGTGTGGTGAATGGCATAAAAATGTTGTGATCAAAAAAATTTGTAATCTAGTAATACAGCTTTTCATTCATGCTAATCTAACATTACAAAAATATCCTCATAAAAAACGCGTTGCTCTTTATTTCCCATTAAATCAACTCCGCTGGTGATCTGAAATCTTTACGTTTTTTTTTGACCAAAATTATAAAAAATCGAAATGCAATTTTACTCAAAATGAATGTGTCCTTAAACATTTAAAATGTATCTTTTTCCATATATGACAACTTTATAAGACAAGCTTGTACAAAAGCTGACTATTAAGAGAGATACAAAATATACATACTTAAATTCTATCTCAATTACAGTAATACTCCACTGGAGAAAAATGCCACTAAATCAGTGAATATCAAAAATGATTTGGGTGTGTCGACATTATTTACCGGTCATTATATTACAACGTTTTACAGTTTGTGGCCATTATTGTTGTTGTAGTATTTAGTGTTAAACCCCCTCCCAAAAACTTAATTCCATACAGAAAATCTTTTAAGGCCTTAAACATTTAGCCAAGCGAATAAGTAGTTTATGTACATGCCCAAAAAATAAGCAAAATACTCAAATATTACAATGAAAACCCAAAACCAAAAAAAAAAAAAAAAAAAATGAAAATACACAATGTTGCGATTGAAAGTTAAGATATCACGGGAATTTATGGTAGGCTAAAAGAAGGCAGCATATCTTTTGCTTTTCACATAAACCACAAAAAATATTTGGCGATACAATGCAATAAAAGAAATCAAAGCTTTACCTAGTCTTCAGAGAAATTTCTTCCAAAAAAAGAAAAATACTTGTTCAACTCTGTCCTCTATACTTTATTGTAGAGCATTGTGTGAATTGTACTACTGTGATTTGTTCAATTTTTTATTCTGTTTTTCGTATAACACACATTGAATTGCATTTGTAAAATCAAAGCAGATAATTTGAATACATTATCATTGTGTCGTATACACCCTCCTCCTATGGAGCCATTGAATATACCACAAACAAATGTTTGCCCGTTAGACAATCAGTTTAGAGCTGCATTATTTTCAAATGTTAATGTCAAACTGCAGGGTTTGTTTCTACACATGAAGTGTAAAAATATAGAAAAACGGGGAATTCTACCAAATTTTATAGATGCCGAAGATATTTGTATTATTGCTGCTTGCTTGCGGCATGCATTTATAAAATATTCATTGTTTTTTAAAGTTCATTGTCATTAGCACATTTTTTTAGTAGCCTGTTCGTGTGCAACGTAAATAATTTCTAATATAATATTATTACCAATGTGCAAATGTTAAAAATTAAAAAAAATAGTTCGTATTTCTAAGCTATGATAAGAAAAAATTATTAAGAAAACCAGCAAGGAAGACGCCGGCAAATGAGCATACGTTATGTTAAAGACTTGTAACTTTGCATGCATGTAGTTGAAGACCCAGAAGGACATAGACCGGAGTATATCTAAGAGGTTTGCCCATGTGACATGTTCAGAGAGTTTTTGAATTCCCTTTTTTATACCCTTCACCACACTGTGGTACAGGATATTATGTATATTATGGTAAAAATAATCGAGTTAGACCCATAGTTCGTTTTGAGAATATCAATAGAATCACTTTCTGAGTCGATTTATGGATGTCCGCCCGTCCGTCTGTCCATGTTAAATTGTAAACAAAGTACAGGTCGCATTTATTATCCGAATTGGAAGAAATGTGGCGCAGCTCATTTGCTTGGCTCCAGGACGAACCCTATTTAAATTGGGAAAAATCGGTTCAGATTTAGATATAGCTCCCATATATATTTTCGTACGATTTAAGGTAAATGGTGCACCAAAGCCCCTATATATCTTTTCGAATTGCACGAAATTTGTCATAGCGTACTGCATTAAGTCTAGAATGGCGTGTGCTAAGTTTCGTGAAAATCGGTTCAGATTTAGATGTAGCTCACATATATATTTTGATCGATTTTATGTACTGGTGCACCATATGTCCCTATATATCTTTCGATTTGCAAGAATTTT
>NW_026880707.1:0-31871 GCF_032173495.1 Musca vetustissima | reverse complement strand
CGTATCCTTTAAGCCTTCATTTGTCAATTATTGAAAATTTTGATTTTTTCCAATTTGATTAACATTGTATTGAAACGTTTTTTGTGAAAATTCAAAAAATAATTGAGAATATATCATTGAATGTACACGCGATCATTGTATGTGCACGTTGTCCATAGAATGCACGTACATTTTGGGACAAATGCAAGGATGAAAATCAGAAGATATTCGCAATAGTTTTGATTCTAAGATCCATTCCCTAGATCATTTTTTCTTAAAATATGAATAGTAATAGTTTAATAAGGACACGTTGTTCTTTAAAGTACTTAAAATGTTGCTATGGCACGGGAAATATCAAATCAGATGGTACCATTATATGGTGGTTATATGCCTAATCGTTGGTCAATGCCTTTGAACTCATAAACACAACACCTCGCATATATCCGATACCACAAATGTGTATCACAGAGAAAACTAATATACGATGCCATTTTCTGCGAAAAATTCATTAAGTATATATCAAAAAACAAGTGATGTTTTTTTTAGTATTGAACCTGTGACTATAAAATTGCAAATACCTTAATATATCAACTAAACTTAAACTTAAATCTAACTTTTCATATCTTCTAATATGTAGATTCCTTAAATGGGTCGGGACATTTATATGGGAACAATGTTACAACACTATGTACAGACACTCAGGTTGGAAAAAGGGTTAAGAACTTCAAATATGTATGGCGCCTTTTTAATACTTTAGACCAACTCTATGAGAAAATTTTGACCAAATAAAACATTACTACCATTTTGGTTGACACACTGGAACCAACTCCACAAAATACCGAATATTTTGGGTACCGTTATATGGGAGCTACCTCAAAGAGTGGACCAATATAGATACTTTTAGTACGATTCATTCTACCAAATAAAACAACCAAATTACTGCCGATTAGATTTAAAAATTATATGAGGGATATTTGGAAGCTTGGGCGAATAAAAAATTTCAGCCAAATACCGAATATTAAGGGATATATATGGGAGCTATCCGAATACTTGGGTCAATATTGATATTATTAATTAGGGAGATTTTCTGCTCAATAAATATAGCTAATATAAAATTAGAAGCAATTATGATGAATATTGGGGGTACCGTTATATGGAGGCTACCCTTAAAAGGGAACCAAATGTTAAATTTTCAATATCAACTATCATATAAGTAGAACGCCGAAAATTATACATCAAAAATATTGCTAGGCAAGACAACGTTTGCCGGGCCCGCTAGTATATATATATATATTAATCTCTGGCAAGTTTCCTCGAAATCGGTTCAGATATAGATATAGCATAGCTTCCATATATAATTTCGGCTTATTCATTCTACACCAAATAATTAATGGGCGTTTGATTGAGATTAAATTTTAAACAGTGCAGCATGCCGAATAACCTGTGTCAAGTTTGCTTTAAATCGATTTACAAAATTTAGCATAGGTTGCAGAATGACATGTGTAGGGATTAATGTTATTCGTTTTTGATATAGATAAAGATCAATTTTATGTCAATGTTCCTTCGAAAAGGCGACGTCTTTTAGGATACATATGTAGAATATACCCAAAGTGGTGAAGGGTATCATATAGTCGGCCCAGTCCGACTTTACTACTTTTCCGACTGGTTTTTGTCTGCCGAAAATCACAAATTTTCATGGGGAAGGGGATCCGTCCAATTAATTAGAATGAATTATCGGTTAATATCGAGCGGGTCAAATGAACCGGGACTTTTCTCAGTTAAATACCAAAATTCGAATCTTATAGGTAGTAGTGCGTTTCTGCAACTTTCATTTCATTATGCAACTTTCATTTAAAGTCGTTTGCCTACAACTGACAAATTTATTTAAATCGATTTATAAATCAAAATCGAATTTCAATCAGATATCCATTCGAAATATATATGGGATTTATATTAACATCAGAACAATGTAAAAATTGTGTGCCAATCGGACAATCTGACACATCTAAATCTGAACCGATTTTTATAAAACTTAGCACACACCATTCTAGACTTAATTCAGTACACAATACCAAATTTCGTGCAAATTTTAAGATATATAGGTGCTTTAGTGCACCATTTAAGTAAAAACGGACGAAAATATATATGGGAGTTATAACTAAATCTGAACCAATTTTTCACCATTTTCAATAGGGCGTGTCCTTGAGATCAATAAATGAGCTGCACCAAATTTCATCCATTTCGGGTTATAAATGCGACCTGTAATTTGTTTACAATTTCAAATCAACAGACAAGCGGACATGCCTAAATTAACTCAGAAAGTGCATTTATGTATATCCTCAACATTTACTTTACAAGCCAGTGAGATAGCGGTTGGTCTGAAGTGGGGAGAATATTGTTCCTTAGGAGGAGGCTATACTAAATTATACTCCTTCAAATAGAATTTAAGACAATATTACCTTTATAGTGATTTTAGTTTCAAAATGCTGTTTTTTCAAATAAATATACTTGGATTTTTCAAAACAGCTTTCCCCCTTTTCAAAATACTATGGATTATGCCCATTTAAATGTCTTGTAAATGTTTAGAATCAATAATAATTACTTCCATTATAAAGTAACATTAAATACTTACTGATACCAATTACATACTAAATGTTCGAAGAAATGTATATTTCCAAAAATTGTATAATTAGAAATTAGTTAGTTACATCATTACAACTTATTATCGTATATTCTATGTACAAAAGTTTCGATACACTCATCGTAGCAACAGTTTTGCCTTTAACGACATTATTTTTAATACTCTCTGCAATGTAGATAAGCCAGGAACAAGTGCACCTGCAGTTGTTTCGCCTGGTTTAGAATATCTTACAGATAATTCATTAAGGCCTGTCGCCTTATTGTATAAATGAAATCAATCAGATTGGATTTTCTTCTCCATGGTTGTCTGCCGGCAACATGCCATGTTTTTCAAGTATGAGTTAATGCCTTCGCAGAGAACAAGGTATTTTAGATGCAACCAAAATTCGTTGGAAAGCAATTACACTCATACGCACACCTGTCTCACATATATTAGGTATACGCACACACCACACATATACTGTCATTTGCCAGTGTTGCACTCTTCCCTTCACCATTATAATGTTATGCATATACGTCGGACTACTTAGCTCTAATTTAATTAATCTTGTAGCATGTACAGATTTCGTAAAAGTACACTAATACCTTAACTAAATAACAAGCAGCTTCCTTACAAACATAACACTTTTTGGATACCGTACAAACACATACACGGGTTCGTGTACTATCACATACAGAGGCTACATTTTGATAATAATAATATAGGGTTACGAAGTGAGTAATACACACGTAAATCTCTACTGAAGAAAATAAACTTTTATTGAAAGGAACAATAAACTTGTGCGAAATGCAGATGATATTGCTAGAAACGCCGCAACAATTACACTGTGCTACAAAATAACAAAAACATGTTTTTCAGGGGTTCTAATGTACCAATTCTGTTTAGTTGGAGTCCCTGGACCACGAAAATACCTTTGGTTTTTCTGGGTCACTTCGAAAATTAATTTTATAACGGTAAATATAAAGAAAAACGTGGTTTCATGGATTTTCAATTTGAAACTCGAATAACTTATTTACTATATAACGGATTTATATTATTCTTTTTTTCTTTCGAAGAGTACAATTTTTCCTTTCAAACAAGATATATATTTGGTAAATCGGTTGAGGATTGGCTGAGTTACAGCGGTTGAAATGTGAAAAAATACGCTTAAAATTACAAAATTTATTTTGCTTCGGACTGTACGATGAAATTATGATATCAAGCCTTATAAGTTTTATTATATTACGGGGAAGAAAATTAAATTAGCTTTCAAAAATGATAAAAATCAAAAAAATCGGTTAAAAAATGTATGACTTATACACATTTTTGTATTGATTCTATGCATATTCCCTAAAGGAAATATGGGTCTATCTCACTTCCTTTTGCCTGTTGCAAACATAACGGTTTGTAACAGGAAACGATACAGACCCATATTTCCTTTAGATAATATGCATAGAATCAATACAAAAATGTGTATAAGTTATACATTTTTTAACCGATTTTTTTGATTTTTATCATTTTCGAAAGCTAATTTAATTTTCTTCCCCGTAATATAATAAAACATATATGGCTTGATATCATAATTTCATCGTACAGTCCGAAGAAAAGTAAATTTTGTCATTTTAAGCGTATTTTTTCACATTTCAACTGCTGTAACTCAGCCAATCCTCAACCAATTTACCAAATATATATCTTGTTTGAAAGGAAAAATTGTACTCTTCGAAAGAAAAAAAAGAATAATATAAATCCGTAATAAAGTAAATAAGTTATTCGAATTTCAAATTGAAAATCCATGAAATAACGTTTTTCTTTATATTTACCGTTATAAAATAAATTTTCGAAGTGACCCAGAAAAACCAAAGGTATTTTCGTGGTCCAGGGACTCCAACTAAACAGAATTGGTACATTAGAACCCTTGAAAAATTTTCGTGTCGCACAGTGTTATTATGCCGACAAAACTCACGGAGATAAATATGAGCAACATAATAATTCAAACAAATTCATTAACAAAATTTAGGCTAGAGGTCAGACTCCAAACTTATCTACGCATACCAAATCCATATGGTAGGTTAAAGGCAATCATTAGTGGCAGATGACAGATGACAATTTTTATGAAGGCGAGTATACTATGGATTAGTCCAAAAATTGATCATCGGCAGTAAAAAGAGGGTCGACACTTAGTGGAATTTCATCATACAGAACATATTCCACAGAACATGAAATATATGCACAGAGCAGTGGATACGCAAAATGAAGCTCACAGGCGAAAGAGAAAGAGGGGGGAACGCGAGAGATGAATCGCCTGGCAGAGGACGTGAATTCAACGCAGAAAAAGGCACGTTTTATGTCAGTGACGAGCATTTAACTTGCGGAAAACATCGGTCAGTCGAAGACCATAGAGAGAGATGCCCATATATATCACTATTTGTCCAATTTTCTTGAAGTGAAAGGTAATATAATTTGGCAAGTTAAAGATCAGATATTCGTCCGAGCTTACATAAATGGTGCCCCAAACTCCTAATGTTTGTCCGATTAACACGAAATTTTGCACAACGTATCAAATTGAGACTTGAATGACGTTGATGCTTTTGGTTGAAATTGGTGCATATGCAGCCATAGCTTCGTTTTCCATAAATTTGTCCCATGGTACGCAGACGACTCTAAATCTGCTCGAATGAAATTTAGAACAAGTTGCAGAAAGGCATGAATATGTTACGTCGAGGCAATATTGACATGCAATTGTAAGGATTCACCCAAAGTGGTACTTTCCTTACTGGTTATAATATGTTAGCACGCTACAGGCAACATTTATAGACCAATCGCCACAAAATGTAGCATGTTGTATAAAATGTATTAAATATTTTAGTTTTGTGTGTTTTACTAGATGTTCTAAAGGTCACAATTTTGACACGAACAAGGAAAAAGCATGCCTATTCAAGGTAATTGGTCCATATTTAGCAGGCAAAATGGACCCAGACTTTTTTGAGCAAAATGGTAACATTTACATTTTATGGCGTATATACTTACAATTGAAGGACATAGATTGATGAAGTTGAACGAATATTCAATATGATTATTGTATGATGATCAGATGATAGTTAGGGGATGTCTAGAGGCCACTATTTTAAGCCGAACATCACGTAGAAGGGATCTTGTGAACTATTTGAATGGCTGTTTCTAATACCAACCAGTAAGGAAAGTAGTAAAGTCGGACGGAGCCGACTATATGAAACCCTTCAACACTTTGTGTATATTCAACACATGAATCCTAACAGACGTCGAATTTTTAAAGGGCCAGTAAAATATAATTGAATCCATAAACATGTCATTCTGCAATTTATTACGCAGTGCCAAATTTCGTGCAAACCGAATGATATTAAAGGACTTTGGTGCAACATTTACCTTAAATCGGACGGAAATATACATGGGAGCTATATCTACGATTTTCACGAAACTTAACACACATCATTCTAGACCTAACTCATTACGCTGTGCCAAATTTCGTGCTGACCGAAAGATTTTAAAGGACTTTGGTGCAACATTTGCATTGAATCGGACGAAAATAAATATGGGAGCTATATCTAAATCTGAACCGATTTTCAGGAAACTTAACACACATCATTTTAGACCCATTTCATTACGCTGTGCCAAATTTCGTGCAAATCGAAAGATATATAGGGACTTTGGTGCACCATTTACATTTAATAGGACGAAAATATATATATGAGAGCTATACCTAAATCTGAACCGACTTTAAGGAAACTTAACATACATCATTCTAGACCTAATTCATTACGCTGTGTCAAATTTCGTGCAAATCGAGTGATATAGGGACTATGGTGCACCATTTACATTAAATCAGACGAAAATATATATGGGAGCTAAATCTGAACCGAATTTTTCCAATTACAATAGGGTTCGTCCTTGGGCCAAATAAGTGAGCTATGCTAAATTTCATCCAAACCGGATCATAAATGCGACCTGTGCTTTGTTCACAAAAATACATTGACGGACGGACATGCTTAAATCGACTCAGAGAGTGATTCTATGCTTATTCTCAAAAGGAACCATGTGTCTATCTCGTTTCCTTCTGCCTGTTACAAACATATGCAGTGTGGTGAAGGGTAAAAAAAGTGTGGTGAAGGGTGAAAAAAGTGGACCAATAATTTTGTGTATAAAATATTCCCCATGAATATAGATCTGCAAAAATTAGGGGTTGGTGGTAGTTGTGCTGGGTATTATATGGTCGGCCCCGTTTCACTATGCAGCTTCGCTCACATGTTATATCCTTCACTACACTGTGGTATATGGTATTACATTATGTCGTTATACATATGTTTGTAACACCAAAAAGTTACTTTTATGAATATGCATGTCCGTCGGTCTTTTGATGTAAAATGGTAAACCAAGTACACCTCGAATTTATGATCCGGATTGTATGAAATTTGGTACAGGAAACTTTGCACAGCGTACTAAAATTACCACAGGTTGATGTTCGTGAAGTTTTATTAAAATCGATTCAGATTTAGATTTAGCTCCCATAGATACTTCTGTTCGATTTTATGTAAATGGTACACCATAGATCATGTTGAACTGAAATCGATTCAGGTTTAGATCTGGCTTCAATATACATGGTTGCCCATATTCGACGGACCCATCTGGCAACGCCATAACTTTTGACAGAACCAATACACGCCACGCGAGCGCTCTGAAATAGTTGAAATTTACATTCAACAGAAGAAGTCAATTGTGAAATCTCAACGGGCTTTTAAAACATTAAATAATGTGAGAAGTGTGCCTTCTAAGAACACCATTAAGCGTTTATACGAAACATTTTCGACTGGCTGGATTTTTTAAAGAATATTTTTAAAGGCCTACACAAGGCGTGGATTTTTTAAAGAATATTTTTTAAAGGCGTGGATTTTTTAAAGAATATTTTTTAAAGGCGTGGATTTTTTAAAGGCCTACACAAAGCGTGGATTTTTTAAAGAATATTTTTTAAAGGCCTACACAAGGCGTGGATTTTTTAAAGACCTACAAAAGGCGTGGATTTTTTAAAGACCTACAAAAGGCGTGGATTTTTTAAAGACCTACAAAAGGCGTGTATTTTTATACCCTTCACCACACTGTGGTACAGGGTATTATGTCTTTGTGCACACGTTTGTAACAGGCAAAAGGAAACGAGATAGACACATGGTTCCTTTTGAGAATATGCATAGAATCACTTTTTAAGTCGATTTATGCATGTCCGTCCGTTCGTCTGTCAGTCATGTTAAATTGTATACAAAGTACAGGTCGCATTTATGAATTAGATGAAATTTGGCATAGGTCACTTATTTGCGCCAAGGACGAACCCTATTGAAATTATGAAAAATCGGTTCAGATTTTGATATAGCTCCCATATATATTTTCGTCCGATTTTATGTAAATGGTATACTAAAGTTCTTATATATCTTTCGATTTGCACGAAATTTGGCACAGCGTACGAAATTAAGTCTAGAGTGATGTGTGCGAAGTTTCGTGAAAACCGGCTCTTTCTAATCCGAAGAGGCCATATAAAAGTCGACCAAGGCGATCGGCCGTGAATATCGCTGCCGTACGAGCCAGTGTTGAGAGGTCCCCAAGAACATCCAAAAAACGCCGTTCTCAGCAGTTGGGCATGGCTCGGTCCACTTTACAACGGATTATTCGCATTGATTTGCATTTGTTCCCGTACAAAATTCAATTGACGCAAAGAATGTTGCCTGCGGACAAGCCTCGTCGATTGGAATGGGCGCAAAGAGTCATCGAAATAGCCGAAGATGACGAGCAATTTTGGAACAAAATTATCATGTCCGATGAAGCCCATTTCACATTGAATGGGACCGTAAATAAGCAAAATTGCCGTTTTTACGCCACTGAAAATCCTCAGAAGATTCAAGAAGTGCCTCTTCATGACAAAAAAGTCACAGTTTGGTACGGCGTTAGTGCGAAAACGGTCATTGGGTCGTTTTTCTTCCAAAATGAAAATGGCCATGCTGTTACCATCAATCAGGAGCGTTATCGCGACATGATGACCAATTTTGTGATGCCAATTATTCGTCGAAAGCGTATGAGGCAGTTCTGGTTTCAAGAAGACGGCGCTCCACCGCACACAAGTCGCATAACAATCGATTTTCTGAAGAATTTGTTTCCGGGCCGTTTGATGTCGAAAAGTGGTGATTTGGACTGGCCACCGCGATCGCCCGATTTGACGCCGCCTGACTTCTTCTTGTGGGGATATTTGAAGTCAAAGGTTTACGTTAGCAAGCTAAGGACCGTAGAAGAGCTCAAGGACAACATTCGTGAAGAAATAGTCGCTATTCCGGCCGAAATGTTGACAAAGCGATGGAAAATGCAGCAAAAAGGGCACAATACGTCATCAACGCCAGAGGCGGCCATTTGAGAGATATCATATTCAAAAATTTATGTAAACAAATCTACTTGGAACAAATTAAATGATTAACATTGCCAACCGCCAAATTTTTATTTTTTTCTTTGATTACAAAAAAAAAAAACATTGGTCAGTCGAATATGGCCAACCCTGTATATTTACATCCGATTTCATATAAATGGTGTAACAAATAACAGGACAACATACCAAATCGAACCTAGAATAACGTGTATTGGTTTTTTTTAATGTATGCAGGTGAAGATATAACCCCTATATATTTTCGGCTGAGTTCGTGAAATTTGAACACCAAATAATAAAAATTTCTCTGATCGAGATAAGTATTGCACAGCGCACTGTGCTGCAGTATACTAAATGCTGGATGCCACTATTGCTCAAATATGTCCAGATTTACATATAGCTCCCATTAATTCATTTGCTTAATTTCATACAACTTTTACACCAAAGAATCCAAGTCTACCCGATTGGCATGGAATTTTTCGAATGGTATGTGTGTTGATGTCTATGTAAATCACATATTTAATTTCGTCCGATTACTTTTCAAAGGCCTTCCAAAGATGCTATGTCTGTTCTATCTAAAGGATATTGTACATACGAGCATGTCTTGTATGTAATGATGAAGGGTTTCATATATTCTACCCCGTTCGACTTTTCAAGTTTCCTTACCGGCATATACCAGGCTGAGGATAGCCCTCTTAAATAAGGTACCATTGTAGTTAATAATATAACATTGCATTAGTTTCATGTATAATATTTTGAAGGTGAAATAGTTGTCTGCTAATAACCCGTTAGAAATTAAATGTGTAGAAGAAGTTTAAAATATATGTATGTGCATTATTTTGTATCTTAAGACACACCGAAGGGATAGGATTGTTGCTTGAAGTTTTTTACAAGTAACTGCAGCTTATCTGCATGCATACATCCATGTATCTTGAGACTGTATTAGAGTGGGTCTCTATTGTTTCTAATTAAGAAAAAAAATATGAAAGTGAGTGCGTTTAAATTTTGTTTGAATTTTTGTGGCGTATTTGGGAATTTTTTTTAACAACTCCACAGCTTTTAAATATTTTGGAATTTGAATACAATATTATATTACTGATAAATATTGGCTAGCATTGTAGCCCTGTTTTCAATATTCAGATTTTTTCCAGCACCCTCCAAGTGGTACCAATTATTTTCAAATACTTCGAAAATTGAAATCATGCTTCTCACCCACCGTGATTGTAATTTGGTATTCTCGAACATATAGTTATTTTTCCCGTCATAACCCACCTTATATCACATAATATTTATATGCATCCGATTTAAAAGTTTCTGCATCAGTATTTAGTTTAGTTACCCACCGGTATGTATATGAGGTGGTTTTCCATTGTAAGCATTACTTGTACAATTTTTCGACATTGCCAAACATTTTATCCAACAAAAAATTTACTTTGTATCCTTTCGAGGTACACACACACGCTAACACATAAATGTCAGTATATGGGCTTCGGTGTGAGTGTGTATTCGAATGCACATTTGTTTGAAGTTTTATGTGAGCACTGCTGGCAATGCCTGTAATTGTGTTGCAAGTTTTTCGTGTTTTCTTCTTGGCTTTATTATGTTTATTAAAAAATTAAAACAAGAAACTGAAACATGGATAATGATGTCAACGGCAATACGCCATGTTGTTGTTTCGCCGTGCTATACTACACTGTGAGATGCATATTTTGGTAGGGTATACATAAAAATTCTACAAATATAAAATGTAAACTTTATATATTATAATCAGCCAATAGTCCTTAATTATATTCTTTTTAATATTTTTTTGTTATCGAAATTTCAAAATTAATTAATAAATTTTAATTATATAATTTCATACATTCCATGTGAATGGCATGACATTTAGTTTATATTTTAATTACAAACAGCAGAATTTAAAAGTTGTTCTCAGGTTTCAAGTAAACGGTGCACAAAACAACCAATGCTTTTCCGATAGAATCTAGAGAGAATTGTGCAAATATATGTTCAGTTAATACTGGAATATATAGAAGTTTTGATTTACCTACATAATATATTTCAGTACAGGAAAGTCAATGTGCACTTTTCTTAGCTGCCTTAAACAGAACGTAAGTGAAATCACTGCATAAAAATGGAACAATAATAAATGTTCTGAAATACGCTATCCACACCAAGTATTTTATAATGAAACAGATTGGCTATTGACATCGATAATGTCAATAACTGAGAAATAAAAGGAATGTTTGTGAGCAAAGTACAGGTCGCATATATGATCCGATTTGGATGATTTAGATATAGCTCCCATATATATTTTCGTCCGATTTTATGTAAATGGTGCACCAAACTCCCGATATTGGTACTATTGAAAAAAAAAATAAATATATGCCAAGTTTTGTTGAAATCGGTTCATGGGTAGCTCCCATGTATAGTTTTTTTCAGATTTTATGTAAATGGAGCTCCATACTGCCAATATTAGTCCAATTGAGCCAAATTTTGCAAAAAGTACTGAATTAGCTCCAGAATGATATATATGAAAAGTTTTGTTGAAATCGGTTCAGATTTTGATATAGTTTCCATATATAATTTCGTCCGATTTTATGTAAATGGTGAACCATACTGTCAGTGTTTGTCCGATTGAAATAAAATATTGCATAGTGTATTCAAATTACTCAAATTACTGCCGGTTTACGACCGTGAAGTTTTGTTAAAATCGGTTCAGATATAGATATAGCTCCCATATATATTTTCATCCGATTAAGGTGAATTAGGTACCAAAGTCTGTCTATATCTTTCGATTTTCACGAAATTTGACACGTAGTACTGAATTGAAACTAGAATGATTTGCGTTACGTTTCGTGAAAATCGGTTCAGATTTTGATATACCTTCCAGATATATTTTTGTCCGATTTGAAGTAAATGGAGCACCAAATTCCATATGCATCTTTCGATTTGCACAAAATTTTGCATAGCGCACTTAATTTAGTCTGCAATGATATATGCTAAGTTCAGTGAAATTCGGTTCACATTTAGATATAGCTCCCATATATATTTTCGTCCGATTTTAACTGATCTGCAAAATTAGTTCAGATTTTGGTATAACTTCCATGTATATTTTCTTTAGTTTTGATTTAAACGACTTTATTACTTTTCTTTCTGGTTATACCCTTCACCACACTGTGGTACAGGGTATTATGTCTTTGTGCATATGTTTGTAACAGGCAAAAGGAAACGAGATAGACACATGGTTCCTTTTAAGTCGATTTATGCATGTGCGTCCCTCCGTCTGTCCGTCTGTCCATGTATTTTTGTGAACAAAGTACCGGTCGCATTTATGATCCGATTTGAATGAACTTTGGTATAGGTCACTTATTTGGCTCAAGGACGAACCCTATTGAAATTGGGAAAAATCGGTCCAGATTAAGATATAGCTCCCATATATATTTACGTCTGATTTAACGTAAATGGTGTACCAATGTTCCTATATATCGTTCGATTTGCACGAAATTTGTCATAGCGTAATGAATTATATCTGTAATTATGTGTGTTAAGTTTCCTGAAAATCGGTCCAGATTTAGATATAGCTCCCATATATATATTTTCGTCTGATTTAAGGTAAATGGTGTACCAAAGTCACTACATATCTTTTGATTTGCTCGAAATTTGGCATAGCGTTATGAATTATGTCTAGAATGATGTGTGTTATGTTTCGAGAAAATCGGATCAGATTTAGATATAGCTCCCATATATATTTACGTCCGATTTAAGGTAAATGGTGCGCCAAATTCCCTAAATATCTTTCGATCTGCGCGAAATTTGGCACAGCGTAATTAATTAGGTCTAGAATGATGTGTGTTGTTTCCTGAAAATCAGTTCAGATTTAGATGTAAGGTAAATTGTGCACCAAAGTACCTGTATATGTTTCGATTTGCACGAAATTTGGCATAGCGTATTGAATCAAGTCTTAAACGATATGTGTAAAATTTCTTGTAAATCGGTTCAGATTTAGATATAGCTCCCATATATATTTTCGTCCGATTTTATGTAAATGGTGCACCAAAGTCTCTCTTTATCCTTCGATTTGCACGAAATTTGACACAGCGTACTGAATTGATACTAGAATGGTGTGTGCAAAATTTCGTGACAATCGGTTCAGATTTAGATATAGCCCATATAAATTTTCATCCGATTTAAGGTAATTGGTGCACCAAAGCCCCTATATATCTTTCGATTTGCACGAAATTTGACATAGCGAACTGAATTGCGTCTATAATTATGTGTGCAAAGTTTCGTGAAAATCGGTTCAGATTTATATATAGCTCCCAAATATATATTTTCATCCGATTTTAGGTAATTGGTGCACCACAATCTCTGAATAATTCGATTCAGAATTAAGGCTATAATGACGTGTGCTAAGTTTTGTGAAAATTGGTTCAGATGTAGATATAGCTCCCATATATATTTTCGTCCGATTTTATGTAATTGGTGCATCAAAGTCCATATATATCTTTCGATTTGCACGAATTTTGGTATAAGGTACTGAATTAAGTCTAGAATGATGTTGCTAAGCTACGTGAAAAGATCCATAGCTAGGCCGTTTTGCACAACGTACTGATGTAATATAAATTAGTCTCTGGCAAGTTTTCCTGAAATCGGTTCAGGTATATTTTTTACATATGTAGAATATACCCAAAGTGGTGAAGGGTATTATATAGTCGGCCCAGTCCGACTTTACTACTTTCCTTACTGGATTTTCCATTGTAAAATTGCTTATGTGTCTTGTTTGAACACCTGTTTCTATATGAAAGAGTTGTCAGATCGAAACAAAAGCTTTTTCTCCATTTTGAACTGACTTGCGGTGAATTTAAAATTTGGTGTTCTAAATAAACACACCAGCGGTTTTTATCTCGAAAAATAACTGTGATCCCCTAAAACCTCAGATCCATTTCGTCGCATGCTTCGAATTGGGTCAAGCATCATAAAATGATCCTTCCTAAAAAGTCAATTTTTAATTGAAACATATAAATATGTGCAGCATTTCAAAAAGTATCAATCATCTTCATTCTTTTCAACCAAAAATAAATCCTTTTTTCTTTTTAAATAACTATATGACAAATACTTTCAAAATGGTTTAAATCACCGGACTTTTGAGGTGGTTTCCTCCGCACAGCTTGTTTACGTATTTAATCCGATTGTAAATACTGAAATTTCAATGTGTTTCTTTAACGTTGGTCTTTGTTTTGTATAAATATGTCCCGAATACTAGCACACACATACTCGTCTGAGAATTCTGAATTCATTTCAATGGGGTGGTAACATTAAGTTCGTTAACGTTGACGGGTAATCTTCCCTTTTTGACATGTTCACATGCCTGTCTATTCATTTATGTGGCCACGCTGTACGACTACATGTGTACATACATATGCAACCTGTCAAAAGAACACCACCAAAGCCTCTAAAAAGCCGCAAAAGGAAGGAAAAAAATTACATAATACCACAGAATCAGACACGAGACCGCACCAACACATTTACACACACAAACATACATGCAGTTATAGAGAGAGAGGGTACGCTCAAAATATCAGCACATCATTTTGATTCAAAGGAGACGAATGAACAAAACGAGCAAGTTGAACAAGTTCAAAAATAACAATGTCATCAAAGAGAATTTACATGTTTGCCCTTTTTGAGTTTGTCTTTTTGTTGTTGCTGCTGCTGATGCTGATGTTATGTCTTTTATCCCGGCTTTGTGTGTGATGAAATTCTAAATCGTCGCTAAGACATCGGAACATGCAAAGGACATACGCATCATTTGCGACAGTTCAGAAGTCCCGAAAAAAATAATGTTATACATGATGATACTACGCACGAATGTAACGCAATATACAATATTATGTGGTAAGTTACAGTGGGACATTCGTAAGATACGGACAAACAATAAGGCTGTTGAGAATTATCGTGTAATCTGACCAAAAATGTATAAAGGGCAGCTTGTTAATAAGTTTAGTCCTTGGACGAAATAAATGATATATACAAGATTTTGTCTCATTAGGATCATATGTGCCCTTTGTACTTTGTTTTTTTTTTATAATATAGAGACGGACAGCGATGCTTAAAGGTGACACCAAAAGTCATTCTATGCATTTCCTCCAATATAAGAATGGACCTATCCTTTTGCATGTTAAAACATATATACAACAAATAAAAAAGTGTCATTATGTTTTGCCGACAACTATATAAATATATATATATATACGATCCGGATCTGGCCAAAGAAGACCCCTATTGGTTTTGGTAATGATCGGTTAATGTATAGGGGATGAAATGGAGGGTACAATTATGGACTCAGACTTTTGTGTGAACAATTATATATGAAGTTCCGGTTGGGGTCAAGGTAACCAGTAAGGAAAGTAGTAAAGTTGACGGGGCCGACCACTATGGGCATATCAAGAAAATGCATCCTAACAGAAGGGCCATTAACATGAAATTGGATGAACTGAAATATGTGCGCTTATCTAAATATGAATCGACTTAGATCATAGACTAATTTAGACTAACTAATTCACGTTTTGTTTCTAATGGACATATTTTTGGTCCTTGTGTCCTATACAAAATCGGATGAAGCTATATGGGATGTAGATCTAGACGGATTCCAACAGAACACATGTCTGGCTAACTAACTTCGAGTCATTGGTGCTCCATTTTTTTAAAATCGGAAGAGAATATATATAGGAACTATATCTAAATCCGAAGTGGTTTGAGCAAAACTTGACACATGTTATGTTACACAAACTTTAGTACGTTGTGTGAAATTGTTTGCAATCGGCCTATCTTTGGGTCTTAAAATCGGACAATTTTCAGGAAACTTTACACACATCATTCTATACTTCATTCAGTTGGCTATGTCAAATTTTGTCCAAGTCGATAGATGTATAGAGACTTTGGTAAATCGGGTGAAAATATATATGAGAGTTATATCTAAATCTGAACTGATTTTCAGGAAATGTAACACACATCGTTCTAGGGTTTATTCTGTACGCTGTGCTGAACATTAGGTACACCATTTACATTAAATCGGTCAAACATATATATGGGAGCTATATCTAGATCTGGAACGGTTTTGAACAAGATTTACACACATCATTCTAGTCTCAATCCAGCACGCTATGCCAAATTTCGTGCAAATCCAAGGATATATAGGGACCTTGGTACACCATTTACATTAAACTGGTCGAAAATATTTATGGAAGCTATATCTAAATCTGAATCGATTTTCAAGAATTTTTACACACATTATTTCGGACCCAAGTCAGTACGCTATGCCAATTTTCGTGGAAATCGAATCTAAATCTGAACAGATTTTCAAGAAATTTTACACACATCATTCTCAATACAGTACGTTATTGCAAATTTCGTGCGAATCGACTGATATATAGGGACTTTGGTACACCATTTACATTTAATCGGTCTCACACATATTTGGGAGCTATATCTAAATTTGAGCCGATTTTCAAGAAATTTTACACACATCATTCTACACTTAATTCAGTAAGCTATGCCAAATTTCATGCAAATCGAAAGATATGTAAGGACTTATGTATACCATTTACATTACATCGGACGAAAATATATATGGGAGCTATATCTAAATCTGAACCGATTTTCACAATTTCAATAGAGTTCGTCCTTGGGCCAAATAGACGAGCTGTGCCAAATTTCATCCAATTCGGATTATAAATTCGGCCCGTACTTTGTTTACAATTTAACATTTGAAAAACGGACGGACGGACCGACGGACATGCATAAATCGACTTAGAAAGTGATTCTATGCATATTCTCAAAAGGAACCATGTGTCTATCTCATTTCCTTTTTTCGGTTACAAACATATGCACAAAGACATACCACAGTGTGGTGAAGGATATAAAAATATTTCGCTGTGCAACCGATGGCTCAAATCGGATACTCCATTCTTGTTATATGAAATTTATGTTTCCAAAATTTGACACTTTGTTGTGTTGCAAGAAGGAGTTGTTTTATAAGTACCATATTCGGCCTTGAAGTATTATTTCCAAAGTTTGATTCTTTGTGGGGGAGGTAAAAAAGTAGACCGATTGATGTAGTTTTAGAGTTTAGATGGAATTGTGTCTTCCATTCGCTTCATTAGGGATTTATAAATTTTCAAAATATTGAAATAAAATATAAAATAAAATATTACGTTGTACAGTGTTTGCTTCAAGTCTAAAACTAATACTTCGATGAGGGAAATTGGTATATTAGCCATAAGGCTGAGGGTTGACAAATTTGAGTCTGCATATTCACTCTGCGATGTTGGTCTACCAGAAGGTTGGAATATCGCCGCCGCTCGGTCATAAGAAAAAGGGATTGAAATCAAACGTTCATATTTGGACATCGCCAATAGATCTCTGATACTTTCATCTATTTTATCCCACTGTATGTCATGTAAACAAAGTCTAATCTAATTTCCATTCCCATTATAGCGTTTTTGTTTGCGAATCCCAAAACTCTGTAAAAAATGGAATAAAAGCGTTAAGATGTTTAACCCAAATAACTTTAAAAAACTATTTAACACATTTACTTAATATTCTCACATGTTTGTGGAATTTGTAAGTCTCATCATGGGTTTCGTAACAACTACCAAAAAAACGGCCATATAAAAGTGGAGAATAACTTTTTAGAGGATAAGGTTAGCATACTTTATTGTTTTGAGGGTTTACTATGACAGCAAACACATTACATATATATATATATATATATATATATATATCGTCGGTTATTATGCATCATCATAGGCTATCCTTCTGGCATCATAAACAACAAAACATTCTGTAATCCTAGCTATCTTTATCTAAACATATTACTTTGTGTGAAAACTAGCCGAAAATTCGTTTTGAAATACACACACATACAGATTCGTATTTTGTTGTTAGAATGTGCACCCTAATATTTTTTTTTTTTGGAACGAAACTACAAATATGTTACTCAAAATTTAGCCGTTTTAATATTAAAGATTTTATCACCATTGTTTATAAGTTATTTTTATATCGATTTATACGGATAAAGTAAGATGCTGCCTTGCAGAATCAATGGTACCATACTTAATGTGTTCATGTATTGCCGAAATATAACGCCTAGTTAGTTGCATTGTGAAAGTAGTACATGAGGGTATAGTTTATATCTATTTTGTCTATATGTGGGTTACTTTATATTTGGACTATTATTTCGTATTCGAATTGTACGAATTCTGCCATCAGAATTTTTCTTCATTCCTGTAAAAAAGAATATAGAGAATAATTTAAACTGATTTGTCTGTCGATTTTGCAATTGGGTTTCTTGATATTGGACTTTTATTTTACTGAAAAAATGCACCGTACCCCCCCCCCCCCCCCCCCCCACAATTGCAAGGATGTAGTGATGTCAAATTTTGTTCATATCCTTTTTAGGACAGTTGCATTAAATATTTGAACAGAAAATTGTTATATGATTACGGAAAAAAATCGGGGCCACTTAGGGCTAAAGATGATCGGTTATTTTATGTGATTATTTATACTCTTTCGAGTCGAGCTTGATGATCTAAGTTTTGCAATGAAAAGGAAAGCCAGGAGAAGAACCGACGTACCCACCATTATGCGACGCGTTTCGCCGTTGGTTAAGCGGCTCATCAGGCATATTGGGCTATGTGGCTTTACAAAGGTCGTACGTTAATAACTCGTATTTATTCCGCCCTGATGCGAAACTTGTATATGCGAATTAAATTCAAATTTGTCAAAGTTCGACATTTGTCTTATTCTAGGAACAGTCCTTTTCAAAGCAGATTTTTGTTGTAGCGATGGATAATTAATCCACACACCTACAATTGCTTCCATGGTATACACATGTTTTTACGCAACCGTTTTGGAAATGTGTTTATGGCTCAGAACGTAAAGTGGTCTGGCAACATTTGTGTTGCTCCGAGGACCTAGGTTCGAGCCCTAGCCGTGCTCAGCTGAAATTAATTTTTGTTATTTGAATTTTGCCTTGTAAGTTTAATATTTTGCGGATCAAATGGAAAAAGATATTGTGTGAAAGTGACAAAATCCATTGGTTTTTTTGTATGTATCATATAGTCGGCCTCGTCCGACTTTACTGAACCGCTCACTGGTTATATCCTCCAACATAAGGTGGAATGTGTTTTAAATTTGTCGTTCCGTTTGCAACACTTCGAAGTATTCACCGGAAACCATATAAACTATATATTAAGTTGGGAAAAAGGAAATCCATTTTTGGCAGATGGCTAATCCGATCGTAAAGTATCGGTCTAACAATTTCAGATTTATCCTCGTTGGATGGGTGCGTTTTGGTGTAGCTCCTATATAACGGTACCACCCAATATTCGGTATTCTGGGGATTTTGAACACATTTCCAACCGAATTAGATGAAATTTAGTGTTTTGGGTTATTTTGTATTTTGAGTTCTTATTTTGAGACACATCTCACCGCTAATGATTAATATTGACCCAAGATTCAGGGTGTCCCCCATTTAACGATACCCCTCAATATTCGGTATTTTGGACAAGTTTTTCAATTAAAATTAGCTGTTATTTTGTATATTGGTTTCAGATTCTATAGCACATCGCCGTACCAAGAATGATTAATATTGACCCAAATTTCAGAGTATACGCCATATAACGGTGCCGCCCATTATTAAGTATTTTGAGGAATTTTGGTACGTTCTTCCACTGTATTGGCTTTAGTTTCTATTTTGGGTTTTCTACTACTAATAATGAATCCATTTAGGGAAACCCCCATATAACTCTACACCCTGTATATCGATGTTTTGGAGAGATTTAGCACGTGCTCCAACTAATTCAACAATGGTACATGGTTCAGGGTAGTCCCCATATAAACCCCATTATACGATATTTTGCATTTTTGGGAAAGTTTTTATACCCTACACAACTATGTTGTCAGGGTATTATAGCTTTGTGCAGCCCCAAGAGTTTGTAACGCCGCGAAATATTGGTCCTAGACCCACCTTTAAGTATACCGATCGTCATATCTCGACTAGCTGAGCCGCTCTAGACATGTGTGTCCGTCCGTCCGTCCGTCTGTCCATTATAATTTGTAAACACGATACAGGCCACAGTTATGGACCAATCTTCACGAAATTTTGCATGCAGGGTGGGATCTGGTCAATGAAGACCCCTATTGTTTTTGGTAAAGATCGGTTAATATTTAGGGGATGAAATGGACCAAATACTAAATTTTTTTCGGTTTTTCTGGTCGCTCCAGAGGCCGCAATTATGGCCCGAACATCGTGAAATTTTACATGGAGAAGGGGATCAGACAAAAGAATAAACATGCCTGTTTTGATGAAGATCGGTCAATATTTAGCGGGTCAAATTGACCCTGACTTTTGTGTGAAAAATGACAAAATTTGGATTCTATAGCGTATATATTTACTCCTAAAGGGCATAGACCCGAGAAGATGATAGTACATTCAAGAGGAGTGGCTGACCTTTAAATTGAAACCTATTGTATTGTCGTATGTTCTCGGATGTGGGAGTTACACTTAAATATTTACAGTTGCTTACGTATTCAGATATTATATAATATCCCTCACCACACTAGAGGGCGGAAATATAACGCTGATCGATTTTACATGGGGTTCCAGTTATGGTCAAGGACAGCGCGTGTAATTTTCGGTGATGATCAGATAATAATTTTGGGATGAAGTGGACCTACAATTTTTTTGAAATTTTCGAATCGATATATACAACCCACGCTGAAGTCAATCTGGGCAAGTAATAAGAAGGGCTGTACTGAATATTAGTAATATTCGGAAAATATGTCAGTGTATGGAAGTTGTGCTGTTGACCACTAATCGGGCAAGAGGATGCAAATGTCACGAAATATTTCTCAGGCTCGGAATAAACTTCTTTAGAAAGTTAGAACTCCGTCGTAGTTGTGTAGGGTATCGTATTGTCGGCCCCGTCCGACTATACTGCTCCGCTCACTGGTTTTTAATGAAATTGGCTCTAATTTAATTTTTCTGGTTCTTATGGGGTGTCAAACCTGCCTACTGAACATGACCAATAATGTTTCACTTGTAAGGGAACCCTCATATAACATCCCTGATTACGATATTTTGGGGGACTTAGACACATACTACCACCAAATTAACTGTAATTTTATATTTTGTATTCGCATTAAGAAGAAAATCTTCCTACTAAAAATGATAAACTTTGGCGAAAATATATATGGGAGCTTTTTCTAAATCTGAACCGATTTTTATGAGACTTAGCACACATTATTCTAGACCTAATTCATTACGCTGTGCCAAATTTCGTGCAAATCAAAAGATATATAGGGTCTTTGATGCACCATTTATCTTAAATCGGACGAAAATATATATGGGAGCAATATCTAAATCTGAACCGATTTTTCCCAATTTTAATAGGGTTCGTTTTTGGGCCAAGTAAGTGACCTGTGCCAAATTTCATCTAAATCGGATCATAAATGCGATCTGTACTTTGTTAACAAAAATACATGGACGGGCGGACTGACGGACAGACATAAATCGACTCCGAATGTGATTCTATGCATATTCTCAAAAGGAACGATTATTTTTGCCTGTTACAAACATATGCACGAAGACATAATACCCTGTACCACAGTGTGGTGAAGGGTATAAAAATGTAAATATATTTATTTGAACAATTTGGAAAACATGCCTCAATAATTTAGTAATGTCTCTAATATACATATGCCATGTATTCCCATTTTCTGAAAGATTAACACCATAAAAATGTGTCATATAATTTTGCGGCATATATTTGATTGACGTTACCGGATTTTTCACCGATTGATGTGGTTTTTTGGTTGGCATAAACTTCCTAATTTAAGTCATCCTTTACACAAAACTATGGCACCCAACCGCTAACAGCAGTCGCTTGCTGTGACATGAAACAAAAACGTCCATTATACGAACCAAATTTGTATGGATTTTCATACAAAAATGGTTGAAATTATATATTGTGTGGAAACCAGTAAAAACCGACCAGTGATTTGCTTTGTCAGCATTTTTTTTGTGAGAAATATGAGATACGAATGGAAAAAAAATTATATATTTTAGTAGTCATACAGCTGTTCATATATTCTCCATTTTTTCTGGTAATCGTTCCGCAGTATGTTAGGAGTACCGAGCAGAAAAAATACAAGTTTTGTATATAAAGAAGTACATACATGTGGTAAAAGTGAATAAATTCCACTTGAATAAGTCGGCTGATTTGAAAAGCCACCGTAAAAAAGAGAGAATCAGTATATGAATTAAAAAAAATTCTTCAAAAGGAAGATGTAGTACATAAAAAAATGGAAAAATGCTTTGCTTTCAAGGATTTTTTTTCAAATAATGTTCACTAAAGGAAAATTAAAATTTAAATTGAAAAAGGAATATGTTAAAAGTATGTCTGTAATAAGAGTTTGGTAGTTCTTTTTGCAAATGGAAAACAATGAAATATTAATTTTATGTTATTGAATTTGGTAGTGAAGATAGGATAAAAGTAGGACATGCTGCCTATATGATAAACTTCGACAATTTGAGTATATACATGATAATGTCGACGCCTCCGAACTATAGTATGCTAAGTCTGAAAAGTGAGTTTTTCAGTAGAAGCTTTCAAAGTATGGAAGTTTCTTTAATCGTACGTACCATGCTAAGTACATTTTTGCTTATAACTTTGGTTTGGATTGGCCGATGATTACCAAAATTTCAGTGAATTTAAATTAAGGGCCGTAGTATCTAAAAACGCGAAGAACTTTAAAACATGCTAAGTCGACTTAGCATACTATGGTTCGGAGGCGTCGTATATAATGAGTTAAACTTCTGTAAATATTCGGAATGCCATCAAATTTTTTGGAAATTAAAGTGAACTAATTTAAATAATTTATAATTAAATATGTCAATATCTCCACCTGAACTAACACAACTCCAATAGGTTACAAGCTTGCACAAAAACCTGTTTATAAGATCGCCATGTAAGACGAATCGAGTATCTAAAAAGCAATACCAATATACTCTGAGAAAATTGCGGACAATAAGGCTGGGGAAAAATGTAGTATAGAGAAAACAGTAAATTCGGTCGGGGTTGACTATATGATTTATGTATATTTTCAAAAGGAACAATGGTCTACCTCGTTTCCTATTGTCTGTTACAAACATGATACCCTGAGCACAGTGTGGTAAAGGGTATAATTAAGAGGAACCTTTGTATGGGGTTATGATACAACCATTTTGATGGGGAATGAGGCTAAAACCTATATCAAAAATATTCTGCAAATATATTACTTCCGTTAATAAACCGAAATTACAGTCGCTTCGATGGAAATGCGCAGCTAATGCCTTCAATTATCGAAAATGATACCTTCATTACAAGTCGTATGTAAGAGTGTTTATCAACACCCTACGGCTAAAATAAGAACCGAAATTACACTAAATTCGATTGGGAAACGGGTCCACGATCCTCAAAATACCGAATAATGGGAGGTAGGAGCACTAGCAATGCTTTCCAAAATGTCATAGCTGTATCTAAAAAATTGTTATGTGTAATCTATGGATCAAATCGGTCATATACTTTGGTGAAAGTATTACGATTTAAAAAGTTTGGAAAAAATCGGGCATTACATTGCCTTAACATTTATGAAGTTGGTATAAGAAGGAGTGGACTAATGAGTCCCATTTTTGAGCTTGCTTTGGGCTAGGTAAAAATATTTCGGTGTGAAATTTGATATTCCGTTCGCTTTAAAGAAGATTTAGAAATGTACGAAATGTTGACTCAAATTTTTCGATGTGGAACATTTTTGCCGTAGAAAATTTTTTCAACTTAAATCAATAAAGAAAGTAGTAAAGACGGACTGGGCCGACTCCTTCACCACTTTGGGTATTTCGTACATATGTATCCTTACAATTGCCTGTCAATGTTCCCTAGAAGAAACATACTCATGTCTTTCTACAACCTATGCTAAGATTTAGAGCCGTCTGCGTACCAGGAATCAAATTTATGGAAAATTGATACAAGCTATTCGGTACGCCGCACTGTTAAAAATTTAATCTCAATCAGACATCCGTTCGACATACACATGGAAGCTATGCCACAACGTCATTCAAGTCTCAGTGTGATACGTTGTGCAAAATGTCATGTTAATCGGACGAATATATATGTATATGTGGGAGCTATATCGAAATCTGAACCGATTTTCCGAAACTTACTACATATCATTCTAGACCCACTTCTGTACACTATGCTAAATTTCGTGCTAATCGGACGAAAATATATATGGGAGTTATATCTAAATCTGAACCGATTTTAACGAAACTTAACACTCATCATTAAGTACGCTATGCCGAATTTTGTGCAAATCGAAGGATATAAAGGGACTTTGGTGCACCATTTACCTAAAATCGGACAAAAATATATATAGGAGGTATATCTAAATCTGAAACGATTTTCACGAAATTTAACAGACATCGTTCTAGACTTAATTCTGAAAGATATGCCAAATGTCATGCAAATCGAAGGGTATATATGTACTTTGGTGGACCATTTAACTTAAATCGTAACGATGTTCCTCAAACACCAAGACACCGGAATCCTAAATACAGTTGAAACCTACAAAATATCACAAATAGGTGGAAACTTTATATAGGGGCAACGTCAAAACAAGGACCTCTTTCAAACAATGTTTCTTTGGTTGAGAAACGCGACTATAACTATCAAAATACCAAAAGAGGGATATATACAAAAAGTGACTCATATCAGGCCCGTCCCTAAATTATACCCTTCACAACACTGTGGTGCAGGGTATTATTATGTCTTTGTGCATGTGTTTGTAACAGGCAAAAGGAAACGAGATAGACACATGGTTCCTTTTGAGAATATACATAGACTCACTTTCTTAGTCGACTTATGCATGTCCGTCCGTCCGTCCGTCTTTCCGTGTGTAGATGTTAAATTGTAGACAAAGTACAGGTCGCATTTTTGATCCGATTTGGATGAAATTTGGTACAGCTCATTTACTTGGGCCAAGGACAAACCCTACAGAAATTGAAGAAAATCGGTACAAATTTAAATATAGCTCCCTACATATCCCTCGATTTGTACTAACTTTGGCATAGCGTACTGAATTAAGTCTAGAATGATGTGTGCCAAGTTTCGAGAAAAACGTTTTAGATTTAGATATAGCTCCCATATATAGTTTCGTCCGATATAAGGCAAATGGTTCACCAAATTCCCTATATATACTTCGATTTGCACGAGATTTGACACAGAGTACAGAGTTAGGTCCAGAATAATGTGTGCTAAGTTTCGAGAAAATCGGTTCAGATTTAGTTATAGTTCCCATATATATTATTGTGCGATTGTATGTAAATGTTGTACCAAAGTCTCTATATATCATTCGATTTGCATGAAATTTGGCACAGCGTACGGAATCAAGTGTTGAGTGATGTTTTCTAAGTTTCGAAAAAGTCGGGTCAGATTCAGATATAGCTCTCATATATATTTTCGTCCGATTTAAGGTAAATGCGAAACCAAAGTTCCTTTATATCTTTCGATTTGCACGAAATTTGACATAGGGTACTGAATTGGGTGTAGAATACATATACATATATATATATATATTAGTCAGATTTTACATAAATGGTGTATCAAACTCCTAATGTTTGTCCCATTAACACGAAATTTGGAACAACGTATCAAATTGAGACTTGAATGCCGTTATTGCGTTTTGTTGAAATTGGTGCAGATGCAGCCATTGCTTCCATAAGTATTTCGAACAGGTATCTGATAAAGATTATATTTTTACAGTTCGGCGAACCGAATAGCGGATATCAATTTTGCTATAATTCGTTTTCCATAAATTTGTCCCATGGTACACAGACGACTTTAAATCTGCCCGAATGAAATTAAATTTAGCATAGGTTGCAGAAAGGCATGAGCATATTCCTTAGAGGGAACATTGACATGCAATTGTAAGGATATATATGTACAATATACCCAAAATGGTGAAGGGTATCATATAGTCGTCCCAGTCCGACTTTACTACTTTCCTTACTGGTTCGTACGTAACTTTTTTGAAAATAGAATTCCATTCAAAGAAAATGTTGTGGTTCTATAAAAGTAAACATTTTTCGATCGATTCACATACATGTAATTAAGTGCCTTGCGTATTTGGGTAATGCAGATGTTTATAAAAATGAGAAGGTATGTATGTATTTTATTACGCATTAAATTAGTTTCGAGCTTCAAAAAATTTCTGTAACAATGATTCCCACCTTCCAAGAACCCGGAATGCCAAATTAAAACCACTTTGGCGGGCTTGATTTCTCATATCTTTAATATGAGAAACCAATAATTCCTAGAGGATAAGGATTAATACATGGATGGTTATGAGCTAGGAATAACAATATGGAATTTTCATTGTGACATTTTATAAAATCTACATCTCACTTACAAGTACTTATGACCACAACGAATTCCATGAACATGGCTTTGGTTGAATGTAACAGCTTTAATTATTCCAAGAAGTGGAAAATAAATTACCCTTTCCCGAGAAAGCAAAGTAATCTAGTAAGTAGTGGTATTTTTACCCCGACGATGATGGCGATGATACTGATCTGGACAGTAACATATGTATGCCTTCATAGAATTCTTTCATATACATATATCATCATCATCATCAGCAGCAGCAGAGTTTGAGGAGGCAGCATCAACATCACCACCGCAGTATTCATGTAAAACACAACCCGAATCCTGGAAAAAAGGCCCTCCGCTCTGAATTTATCCTAAAAAAATAAAATTTATTACTTGTCTCTGGCCAATATTTCACTTTGACATGAAATGTCGCGAAATAAAGCTGTCCGGTTGTGGCAACATCGGCGGTAGCCGCCATATTGTTTCTCTAGCCATGGCGTGGCTGCCGTGTTGACATGTCGATGTTTGCTTTCCTATTTGACTTGTGAAAATTTTAATATTTTCATCTTTGTTCGTTAGCAGTAAACTCCGTACATGTATATGTGTGTGTGTTGATGTTTCAACCAAACCCACATGCATACATATTTTTGAGAGTGACTGTGTGTGTGGGGTGGGTAGGGATTATGCAAAACGTATGAATGTGCAGCAGCTGTTGTCTTTTTTGTCGGTTAAACAATTATAGTAACCAATTAAATATGTACCGGAAATTAAATTGGAAAAATGCCTTAAAATTTTTATAAATAAATAAAATGCGAAGGGATGTTGGAATTTTTAGATAAACAATTACATATATGGATAGATGCAGATATTCGATAACATCGGGTGAGTTTTTATTTTCAGTTTCACTGCAATTATTTATTATCAATAATTTTAAGTTTTCCAGTTACATTTTCTGATTGAAAAGAAGGGTGGAGAAGATGTTTACCGAATATTTTCCGAACAAGTACAAAGCTAAGATTTCTATACCTTACACGACTATGTTTAAACCAGTATGGAAAGATCAAAAGTCGGACGGTGCCGACTATATGATACCCTTCATCATTTGGGTGCATACAATAGATGTTAATATCTGCAATATCCTGTAGATAGAACAGACATAGAATCTTTGGAGGTCCATTGGGATAAAGTCGGGCGAAATTAAATGTGTTATCTAGATAGATATTTGAAAAAAATCCAAAAAAAAAAAAAACAACATGCACATACCATTCTCAGTCGGATAAATATTGGGAGTTTGGTGCATCTTTCACAAAAATTCGTGCGAAACTATATATCGAATCGAAGGATATAAAGGGACTTTGGTGCACTATTTCCCTAAAATCGGAGGAAAATATATATGTGAGCTATATCTAAATTTGGACCGATTTTCACGAAACCTAGCTCGCATAATTTTAGTCTTAATTCAGTACGCTGTTTTCTGGAAGACTATCATAGAATATTTAAAAACCAGTGAGCGGAGCACGAAAAGCACACTTTTGGCCGACCATATTCTGATCCTACACAACTACCACGAAAAGCACACTTTTGGCATATTTTCCAAAATGTTTTTTTCTTGAAGTGAATTTTTACGCCATAAAATAAAAAATTGGTCACTTTAGGTGACCTCTAATGGAGTAATAGTAATACTTTGCACATAGTCACCTTTACCTAATTACGTATAACTCCCACATCAGGGTACATACAGCCAAATAATTGGTATCAATTTGAAGGTCAACCACTCCTCTTGGATATACTATCAACTTCTCGGGTATATGTCCTTCAGGAGCAACTATATACACCCCAGAATAAAAAATTTGTAATTTTTCACACAAAAGTCAGAGTCCATTTGACCCTCTAAATAATGACCGATCTTTTTCAAAACAGGCATGCTTATTCTTAAGCCCGATCCCTTTCTCCATGTAAAATTTCACGAAGTTCGGACCATAACTGCGGCCTCTGGACCAGAAAAACCGACAACAATTTAGTATTTGGTCAATTTCGTCCCCTAAATATTAACCGACCTTTGCCAAAAACATAGGGGTCTTCATTGGACCGAACACAACCTACATGCAAAATTTCTTGAAGATTGGTACATAACTGTGGCCTGTATCGACTCAGCTAGTCGAGATATGATGATCGGTATACTTAAAGGTGGGTCTAGGACCAAACTTTTGGGGCTGCACAAAGCTATAATACCCTGACAACATAGTTGTGTAGGGTATAAAAATATTTTCTCAGGAACTACGAACATTTTTAATAGATCATAATTTTTTTATAGACCATTTCATGAAAAAATGAATCGTATATTTTTTGAAATATTATTTGGTGAAGTACTCTCGATACACATCCTTTTTCTAAGTATTAGAGAATAAAGTATTCGAGTTTTTATTATTTAAAGAATTATTGTTCCTTTACTATCTGAGTCCAAAGGTGTAAAATAACAACTTCGATAGAAAATATTTTCTGAATGACTACACTTAGAAGAAATCTTAAAAGGATTTTATTTCTATAGACGTACATTAACAATTTTACACTATTAATCATTGCCATCAGTTATAGTTGAAAGCACCCATATGATGGCAGATATACACCGTTCCAAACATTGCAAAACATCCGCCTAATACTACATCTCCAAGGGTTTATTTAAGCACAAACGGAAATAGCAGGCTGATGATCCTATTTCCGAACGGTAAGTGATGCGAAAGCCAGCAAATATTACCGGCAATAGAAATACAACGAATTTTATTGAAGCACACATACAAGCACGTGTTTCGGCACAAACAAATAGACAAATAATTTAAAGCAATAACATTAATATTTACCATGGAAATCCTAGAAAAGAAAAGAGGAAAGCTGAAAAGAAGTAGACAGTTATTTAAACGAAACACGGACTTTTATTCGGAATTCCTAAAAATGTGAGAATATGCCAGTTTGATTGCTACTGTCTGGAAGGAAGTGAACATATTATTTAAATAATATACGCCCAGGAAGACTTTGAGAAAATATTCTTTAAAAAATCTACGCTTCGCTTGTCTTTGAGAAAATATTCTTTAAAAAATCTGATCTTTGGGAGTCCTTGAGAAAATATTTTTTAACAAACATCTGGGCTTTGTATTCCTTGAATAAAATAAAATAAGCTTTAAAACATTTGTAGATTTAGATAGATGTACCCATAGGTAAAAGTTCTTGAGAAATATTTCTTAAAAATTCTACGTTTTGAAAAAATATTATTAAAAATCAACGCTTGGTAGTCCTTTATAAAATTTTCTTAAACAAATTCTCACGCTTCTCTCTCACAAATTCTCATGCTTAAAAAATCTACACAGTCTCTGAAAAAACATTATTTTAAAAACCTACGTTTTTATTGTCCTTGAGAAAATATTTTTTAAAAAATCCACGCTTTGTTAGTACATGAAAAAATATTATTTAACAATTTTACACATAGTTGTTCCTTTGAAAAATATTCTTTAAAAAGTGCCTAAGAAATATATATCTACGCCATGATAGTCCTTTAGAAAATATTCTTTAATAAAGTAATATATCTACGCTTTGGATAGTCCTTTAAAAATTATTCTTTAAAAAGTACTTAAGGAAATATATCTACGCCTTGATAGTCCTTTGAAAGACATTCTTTAAAAAAGTCCTTGAGACAATATATCTACACCTTGATAGTCCTTTGAAAAATATTCATTAACAAACATTTACACCTTGACAGTCCTTTGAAAAAAATCTTTAAAAAATAAACGCCTTCATAGTCCTTTAGAAAATATTCTTTAATAAAGTCCTTGAGAAAATATATCTACGCTTTGGATAGTCCTTTGAAAATTATTCTTTAATAAAGTCCTTGAGAAAATATATCTACGCTTTGGATAGTCTTTTGAAAATTAAAAAAGTCCTTTAAGGAAATATATCTACGCCTTGATAGTCCTTTGAAAGACATTCTTTAAAAAAGTCCTTGATGTACACCTTGACAGTCCTTTGAAAAAATTCTTTAAAAAATAAACGCCTTCATAGTCCTTTGAAAAATAATGTTTATACAATTCTTTAAAAAATCTACGACTTTATAGTCCCTTGAAAAATATTCTTTATAAAAAGTCATTTGGAAAATTATTATTTAAAAAAAATCTACGCCTTGATAGACCATTTAAAATATTCTTTATAAAATCTACGCCATGATAACCCTTTGAAAAAAATCTTTAAAAAAATCTACGCCATGATAATCCTTTGGGAAAAAAACTTTTCAAAAAATCTACGCCATGATAATCCTTTGGAAAAAAAAACTTTTCAAAAAATCTATGCCTTGATAGTCGATGAGAAAATATTCTTAAAAAATCTATGCCTTGATAGTCGATGAGAAAATATTCTTAAAAAATCTAGGTTTTGATAGTCCTTGCAAACATATTTTTTAAGTAATCTATGTTTTGATAGTGCTTGCAAAGAGTGTACCTGCAAAGTTATTCTGTTATTAATCTACGCCTTCATAGTCCTTGAAAATATTCTTTTAAAATCTACGCCTTGTTAGTCCTTGAAAAAGTATTCTTTTATATATCTACGCCTTGATAGTCCTTGAAAATATTATGTTATAAATCTACGCCTTGATAGTCCTTGAAAATATTCTTTTATAAATCTACGCCTTGATAGTCCTTTGAAAAATATTCTTTTATAAATCTACGCCTTGATAGTCCTTTGAAAAATATTCTTTTATAAATCTACGCCTTGATAGTCCTTTGAAAAATATTCTTTTATAAATCTACGCCTTGATAGTCCTTTGAAAAATATTCTTTTATAAATCTACGCCTTGATAGTCCTTTGAAAAATATTCTTTTATAAATCTACGCCTTGATAGTCCTTTATGACTGTGATTGTGGCTCTAGTTTTTGTGACTGTAACTAAGCTGGATGTGATAGGTTGTTTGGTTGGCTGTTCCTGGATGGCCTTGTCGACTTCATACCACTACTTCTGCTGGAAAATGTATCGACAAATATGTTTGCCGATGATGATGACGATGTTGTGATTGTTGACTTGTTATTTGTATTTCAAATTTTTGCTGTCACGGTTAGTTAGTACAAATCAAGGACTTGTCTTTTAGGTTGTTTTCTTCCTTCGTTCTTCTATGTATAAACGTAGAAACACACACTGGTAATGGATAGATATTTTTCTATATTTTTTGTGGAAATGAAAACACCATTCAATAACAATTTAAATTGACATTTGTCTATAAATTTTGTATTAAAGAGAATTTGTAATAATGTGGAATATAGTATGATAAATTTGTTAAGTAAAGCTTTAGTTTTTCTCCGTTTGTGGGAATATATAAGTGAATTGAAAGAAATTAGGTTGA